>NC_057798.1:130444130-130612967 GCF_018294505.1 Triticum aestivum
TAGCATATCTATGTTGTAGATCAATAGCACAGAAGAATCGCACATGAAAATTGTGTTGAAAGATGTTAGTAGCAATGATGCAAATTGGATCCGTGATCTGAGGTTTATCCTCATTGCTGCACAGAAGAATTATGTCCTTAATGCACCGCTAGGTGATAAACCTATTGCAGGAGCAGATGTAGACGTTATGAATGTTTGGCTAGCTCAAAAGGATGACTGCTTGATAGTTTAGTGCACCATGCTTAAATGTCTTAGAATCGGGACTTCAAAGACGTTTTGAACGTCATGGACCATATGAGATGTTCCAGGAGTTGAAGTTAATATTTCAAGCAAATACCCAAGTTGAGAGATATGAAGTCTCCAACAAGTTCTATAGCTAAAAGATGGAGGAGAATCGCTCAACTAGTGAGCATGTGCTCAGATTGTCTGGGTACTACAATCGCTTGAATCAAGTGGGAGTTAATCTTCCAAATAAGATAGTGATTGACAGAATTCTCTAGTCACCATCACCAAGTTAGTAGAACTTCGTGATGAACTATAGTATGCAAGGGATGATGAAAATGATTCCCGAGTTTTTCATGATGATGAAATCGATGAAGGTAGAAATCAAGAAAGAACATCAAGTGTTGATGGTTAACAAGACCACTAGTTTCAAGAAAAGGGCAACAGGATAGAAGAGAACTTCAAGAAGAACGTCAAGCAAGTTGCTGCTCAAGTGAAGAAGCCCAACTTTGGACCTAAGCCTGAGACTAAGTGCTTCTACTGCAAAGGGACTGGTCACTGGAAGCAGAACTACCCCAAGTATTTGGCGGATAAGAAGGATGGCAAAGTGAACAAAGGTATATTTGATATACATGTTATTGATGTGTACTTTACTAGTGTTTATAGCAACCCCTCGGTATTTGGTACTGGTTCAGTTGCTAAGATTAGTAACTCGAAACGGGAGTTGCAGAATAAACAGAAACTAGTTAAGGGTGAAGTGACGATGTGTGTTGAAAGTAGTTTCAAGATTGATATGATCATCATCGCACACTCCCTATACTTTCGGGATTAGTGTTGAACCTAAATAAATGTTATTTGGTGTTTGCGTTGAGCATGAATATGATTTGATCGTGTTTATTGCAATACGGTTATTCATTTAAGTAAGGGAATAAACTATTGTTCTGTTTACATGAATAAAACCTTATATGGTTACACACCCAATGAAAATGGTTCATTGGATCTCGATCATAGTGATACACATATTCATAATATTGAAACCAAAAGATGCAAAGTTAATAATGATAGTGCAACTTATTTGTGGCACTGCCGTTTAGGTCATATTGGTGTAAAGCACATGAAGAAACTCCATGCTGATGGGATTTTGGAATCACTTGATTATGAATCACTTGATGCTTGCGAACCATGCCTCATGAGCAAGATGACTAAGACTCCGTTATCCGGAACAGTGGAGCAAGCAACTAACTTATTGGAAATAATACATACTGATGTACACGATCCGATGAGTGTTAAGGCTCGCGGCGAGTATCGTTATTTTCTGACCCTCACAGATGATTTGAGCAGATATGGGTATATCTACTTGATGAAACATAAGTCTGAAACATTTGAAAAGTTCAAAGAATTTCAGAGTGAAGTGGAAAATCATCGTGACAAGAAAATAAGGTTTCTACGATCTGATCGCAGAGACAAATATTTGAGTTACGAGTTTGGTCTTCAATTAAAACAATGTGGAATAGTTTTACAAATTCATGCCACCTGGAACACCACATCATAATGGTGTGTCCGAACGTCATAACCGTACTTTATTGGATATAGTACAATCTATGATGTTTCTTACCGATTTACCAATATCATTTTGGGATCATGCATTAAAGACAGCTGCATTCACGTTAAATAGGGAACCATCTAAATCCGTTGAGACGACACTATATGAACTATGGTTTGGCAAGAAACCAAAGTTCTCGTTTCTTAAAGTTTGGGGCTGCGATGCTTATGTGAAAAAGCTTCAACCTGATAAGCTCGAACCCAAATCGGAGAAATGTGTCTTCATAGGATACCCAAAGGAGACAGTTGGGTACACCTTCTATCACTGATCCGAAGGCAAGACATTCGTTGCTAAGAATGGATCCTTTCTAGAGAAGGAGTTTCTCTCGAAAGAAGTGAGTGGGAGGAAAGTAGAACTTGATGAGGTAACTGTACCTACTCCCTTGTTGGAAAATAGTACATCACAGGAACCGGTTTCTGTGACGTCAAAACCAACTAGTGAGGAAGTTGATGATGATAATCATAGAACTTCAGATCAAGTTACTACAGAACCTCATAGGTCAAACAGAGTAAGGTCCGCACCTGAGTGGTACGGTAATCCTATTCTGGAACTCATGCTACTAGATCATGATGAACCTACGAACTATGAAGAAGCGATGGTGAGCCCAGATTCCGCAAGATGGTTTGAGGCCATGAAATCTGAGATATGATCCATGTATGAGAATAAAGTATGGACTTTGATGGATTTGCCCGATGATCGGCAAACCATAGAAAATAAATGGATCTTCAAGAGGAAGACGGACGTTGATAGTAGTGTTACTATCTACAAAGCTAGACTTGTCGAAAAAGGTTTTTGACAAAGTTCAAGGTGTTGACTACGATGAAATTTTCTCACTCGTAGTGATGCTTAAGTCTGTCCAAATCATGTTAGCAATTGCCACATTTTTATGAAATCTGGCAAATGGATAAACAAAACTACATTCCTTAATGGATTTAAAGAAGAGTTGTATATGATGCAACCAGAAGGTTTTGTCAATCCTAAAGGTGCTGACAAAATACGCAAGCTCCAGCGATCCATCTATGGACTGGTGCAAGCATCTCGGAGTTGGAATATACGCTTTGATAAGTTGATCAAAGCATATAGTTTTATACAGACTTGCGGTGAAGCCTGTATTTACTAGAAAGTGAGTGGGAGCACTACAGCATTTCTGATAAGTATATGTGAATGACATATTGTAGATCAGAAATAATGTAGAATTATTCTGCAAAGCATAAAGGAGTGTTTGAAAGGAGTTTTTCAAAGAAAGACCTCGGTGAAGCTGCTTACATATTGAGCATCAAGATCTATAGAGATAGATCAAGACGCTTGATAAGTTTTTTCAATGAGTACATACCTTGACAAGATTTTGAAGTAGTTCAAAATGGAACAGTCAAAGAAAGAGTTCTTGCCTGTGTTACAAGGTGTGAAATTGAGTAAGACTCAAAACCTGACCACGGCAGAAGATAGAAAGAGAATGAAAGTCATTCCCTATGCCTTGGCCATAGGTTCTATAAAGTATGCCATGCTGTGTACCAGATCTATTGTATACCCTACACTGAGTTTGGCAAGGGAGTACAATAGTGATCTAGGAGTAGATCACTGGACAATGGTCAAAATTATCCTTAGTGGAATAAGGATATGTTTCTCGATTATGGAAGTGACAAAAGGTTCGTCGTAAAGGGTTACGTCGATGCAAGTTTTGACACCGATCTGGATGACTCTAAGTCTCGATCTAGATACATATCGAAAGTGGGAGCAATTAGCTAGAGTAGCTCCGTGCAGAGCATTGTAGACATAGAAAATTGCAAAATACATAACGGATCTGAATGTGAAAGACCCGTTGACTAAGATTCTCTCACAAGAAAACATGATCACACCTTAGTACTCTTTGGGTGTTAATCACATAGCGATGTGAACTAGATTACTGAATCTAGTAAACCCTTTGGGTGTTGGTCACATGGCGATGTGAACTATGGGTGTTAATCACATGATGATGTGAACTATCGATGTTAATCACATGGTGATGTGATCTAGATTATTGACTCTAGTGTAAGTGGGAGACTGAAGGAAATATGCCCTAGAGGCAATACTAAAGTTATTATTTATTTCCTTATTTCATGATAATTGTTTATTATTCATGCTAGAATTGTATTAATCGGAAACATGATACATGTGTGAATACATAGACAAACAGAGTGTCACTAGTATGCCTCTACTTGACTAGCTCGTTAATCAAAGATGGTTATGTTTCCTAGCCATAGACATGAGTTGTCATTTGATTAACGGGATCACATCATTAAGAGAATGATGTGATTGACATGACCCATTCAGTTAGCTTAGCACCCGATCGTTTAGTATGTTGCTATTGCTTTCTTCATGACTTATACATGTTCCTATGACTATGAGATTATGCAACTCCCGTTTACCGGAGGAACACTTTGTGTGCTACCAAACGTCATAACGTAACTGGGTGATTATAAAGGTGCTCTACAGGTGTCTCCGAAGGTACTTGTTGGGTTGGCGTATTTCGAGATTATTATTTGTCACTCCGAATGTCGGAGAGGTATCTCTGGGCCCTCTCGGTAATGCACATCACATAAGCCTTGCAAGCAATGCAACTAATGAGTTAGTTGCGAGATGATGTATTATGGAACGAGTAAAGAGACTTGCTGGTAACGAGATTGAACTAGGTAATGGATACCGACGATCGAATCTCGGGCAAGTAACATACCGATGACAAAGGGAACAATGTATGTTGTTATGCGGTCTGACCGATAAAGATCTTCGTAGAATATGTAGGAACCAATATGGGCATCCAGGTCCCGCTATTGGTTATTGACCGGAGACGTGTATCGGTCATGTCTACATTGTTCTCGAACCGTAGGGTCCGCACGCTTAAGGTTTCGATGACAGTTATATTATGAGTTTATGAGTTTTTATGTACCGAAGGAGTTCGGAGTCCCGGATGAGATCGGGGACATGACAAGGAGTCTCGAAATGGTCGAGACGTAAAGATCGATATATTGGACGACTATATTCGGAGTTCGGAAAGGTTCCGAGTGATTCGGGTATTTATCGGAGTACCGGAGAGTTACGGGAATTCGCCGGGGAGAAGTATTGGGCCTTATTGGGCCATACGGGAAAGAGAGAGAGGCTGCCTAGGGCAGGCCGCGCGCCCCCCATGGCCTAGTCCGAATTGGACTAGGGGGAGGGGCCGCACCCCCTCCTTCCTTCCCTTCTCTCTTCCCCTTCCTTGTCTCCTACTCCTACTACTTGGAAGGTCTCCTAGTTGGACTAGGAAAGGGGGAATCCTACTCCCGGTGGGAGTAGGACTCCCCTAGGGCGCGCCATAGAGAGGGCCGGCCCTCCCCCTCCTCCACTCCTTTATATACGGGGGCAGGGGCACCCCATAGACACACAAGTTGATCTTCGTGATCGTTCCTTAGCCGTGTGCGGTGCCCCCTTCCACGATATTACACCTCGGTCATATTGTAGCGGTGCTTAGGCGAAGCCCTGCGACGGTTGAACATCAAGATTGTCACCACGCCGTCGTGCTAACGAAACTCCTCCCCGAAGCTTTGCTGGATCGGAGCCCGGGGTGCGTCATCGAGCTGTACGTGTGTCAAGAACTCGGAGGTGCCGGAGTAACGGTGCTTGGATCGGTTGGACCGGGAAGACGTACGACTACTTCCTCTACATTGCATCAACGCTTCCGCTTCGATCTACGAGGGTATGTAGACAACACTCTCCCCTCTCGTTGCTATGCATCACCATGATCTTGCGTGTGCGTAGGAAATTTTTTGAAATTACTACGTTCCCCAACAGCCGGTTACGGTGGGAGGTCGGGGACCGAGCGATGCGTGTTTCTCTCGTACATACGCGCGTGTGTGCGAGGCGTTGGCTCTAACTGAACCCGAGCAAGGCGTTGGGCTCTAAATGAACCCGAGCGGTTGCACTGCAGGCTACGTGTTACTGAACCCGAGTGATCGATCGATGGCTGTTAAATGAACCCGATGGAGCGATTCCTTCGCTACTGCTGCTAACTGAAGCCGATTGATGCTGCCTCTGGGATGAATAGTGAGCGTTGCGGGGTGGTTTGGATGAACAATGAGTAGTGGCGTTGCCTCTGGATGAACAGGAACCCGTGGTGTGGAGGGCTGGATGAACAGTAGACGGTGGAGGGTTGGCCGTGGAGGGGTGGTTGAACAGGACCCCGTGGTGTGGAGGGCTGGATGAATAGCAGACGGTGGAGGGGTGCTCGTGGAGGGGTGGTTGAACAGTAGCTGGTGGAGTAGCGCGCGGTGGAGGCTGGATGAACAGGGGCTCGTCGAGGCTGGAGGAGGTCGACGGTAGCCCGTGGAGGCTGGAGGAGGTCGACGGTGGAGATGAACAGTATCCTGTGGACTCCCATTTTGCGGTACGCCACACCCCTCCCGATGAACAGGACTGCCGTTTCGACCGTAGCGCTCCAACACAAGTCCATTTCGTCCGTTTTGCGGTACGCCACACCCCTCCCGATCAGCAGGACCCCCGTTTCGACCGTAGGAGGTCCGTTTCGTCCGTTTTGCGGTACGCCACACCCCTCCTGATCAACAGGACCCCCGTTTCGACCGTAGGAGGTCCGTTTCCTCCATTTTGCGGTACGCCACACCCCTCCCGATCAACAGGACCCCCGTTTCGACTGTAGGAGGTCCGTTTCCTCTGTTTTGCGGTACGCCAGACCCCTCCCGATGAACAGGATCCCGTTTCGAACGTGGCCGGTCGAACACAAGGCCATTTCCTCTGTTGTGCAGTACGCCAGGCCTCGTTTCCATCGCCTATTCCGTCCAAGCCCTCCCGATGAACACGACCACGCGTTCCGTTCCGACCCAGCCGGTTTGGCTCCCCATGAACAAGATGACGACGCTGTTTCTCCGTTCCGACCCAGCCATGTACTCGAGCCCTCGCCGTACGTATATGCGAGTAGGCGTTCGAGACCCCGCCAGTATGTACACATACGTGGCCGTATTTTCTTTCTTGCACCCTGGCCGCTGTACGGGCGTGTACATGCTACGTGCGCGCCTCTACTACGACACGTGCGCGCCTCTACAACGACCAGTATGTACGTACACGTTCGCGACCAGAATGACAACGCTACGTACGCTTCGACCAGGTGGGTCCCAACTGTCAGGCACTTCCTTGCCTGCGGATATGTAGCTGGTGGGTCCTAGCAGTCAGGGGAGCGAATCATTTTGGTTTTTTTTGCCCGGACGCACTTCCTTGCGTGCGAAGATGTAGCTGGTGGGTCCCAGCAGTCAGGAGGGCGAATCGTTTTTTTCGGACGCACTTCCTTGCGTGCGAAGATGTAGCTGGTGGATCCCAGCAGACAGGGGGAAACATGTTTTTCGCGACATACAGTGGCCCATCTGGTGGGTCCCCGCTGTCAGGTGCAAAAATAATTATTTTGTGCGTAATAAGGAGGCACTTCCTTGCTGCGGCCATGGACCCAGCTGTCAGCCTCTCCACATACAGTCCACGTCCGATGGAAGCCATTCCTTGACCACGTTGACCACGGGGCGCCGAGAGCACCAGGGCGGTGGACGACAGCGAGGCCTAGGAAGGGGACAACACGGAGCCGAGGAAGACGCGGCAGTGGATGCCCACGCGTAGAGGAGTATGAGGGTTCACTCGTTTGGCTGCGGTGTGAGGTTGCCTTCGCCGCAGAATAACAGGGGGTGTGGGTGTGTACAGGGATGGCCTGGCCAGTGGTGGGAGTAGTAGGGGGCGGTGAGGCCTCCGTGGCATCACAGCCGGCCACGGGCGGCAGGAGCAGGCGGCACGACCGGCGCTGCTTTGGGCGGCTAGAGCAAGAAGACTAGAGGTTCAAGAAGCACTACGGCGGTTGGATGGACATCGTACGATCACTGGAGCTAGAATCGTTCATATATTGACTAAAGTTGACAAAGGCCTCCGTCCCAGTCAACTTAGTAGGCCCACAAGTTAGCCTCCCACCAAGGTTGGTCCCAGCTAGCAGGGGGTATTCATTTTTTTGTGCATAATAAGGAGGCACTTCCGGTGGGTCCGAGCTGACAGCGGGGGGGGGACGTTTTTTTGCGAAATACGGTGGCCTGACCTATGGGTCCCAGCAGTCAGGGGCAAACGTTTTTTCGCGAAATACTGGTGGCCCGTCTAGTGGGTCCCAGCTGTCAGGTGGAGGAATAATTATTTTCCGCGTAATAAGGAGGCACTTCCTTGTGGCTCTCGTGGACCCATCTGTCAGCCTCTCCACGTATAGTACTCTTCCGATGGAAGTCGGTCGTTGACCACATTGACCATGCTGCGCTGAGAGCACCATAGCGGTGGACGACAGCGAGGCCTATGAAGGGGACGATGCGGAGCCGGGGAAGACGCGGCAGTGGAAGCCCGCACGAAGAGGAGTACGAGGGATCACCGGTTCGGCTGCGGTGTGAGGCTTCCATCACCGCAGAATAACAGGGGGTGTGGGTGAGTAGAGGGATGCCCTGGCCAGCGGTGGGAGTAGTAGGGGGCGCTGAGGCCTGCGCGGCAGCACAGCCGGCCACCGGAGGCGGGAGCAGGCGGTCCCGCCGGTGCTGCTTTGGCGGCTGGAGCAAGAAGACCAGAGATTGAAGAAACACGATGGCTATTGGATTGACATCCAATGGTTACGTCTGCTAGAATCGTTTGTTGACGTAGTATATAATAACTAAAAAAATATTGCATACGCGTCAACTAAACAGGCCCACAAGTCAGACCACTCCCTCTTTTTTTAATAATTTATATATAGCTCATGGCAACTTCTTATGCAATTTATTGCAGTCGTTTTTTTTGGTTGGCCATGGCCAATTTCGCATATTTCTGTGGGTTCCAAACTATTTTTAATACCGAAATGTCGAGCCAGATTTAAAGTACTTTGAAGATATATTTGAATTAGGTTAATGCCCAATGAAATAGGAATCTGAAAATGTGAAAAAAATCAGAAATTATAAAGTAATTGCAAATTTGTCATCTGTTTTTAAATTTACAACCCATTTCATATTACTTTCAAGATTTGCAGGCGTCTTGAAAGAGTTGCAGCCCATCAGGGCGTAGAAAAAATAAGTAGGCCTGGATTGGGTATTCTTCAGAAAAAATAAAATGGGCTCATTTTCACAAAGAAAAAATAGCTGGGCTGGTCACATGTTGAACATAAAAAATAAGCCTGGGCTAGACGGGCCACAGCCCATTTCAAACCCTGCTCTGTCTCAACAATACCAAACAAAAAAAAAATACTGTTCGAGTAGCTACGTCCCAGGTGTCAGCCGATCTTGTGCTGTTCTCTTATCTATTGACTATATACGCTCACAATGTCGTGGGTCCCAGATGTCAGGAAAACACTAGGAGGAAGCATTTTATTTTTCCATACGCTGACATGGTGGGCCCCTACTGTCATCCTCTCCACGTACGTCTGTCGATTCCTGTTGTTTGTTAACCATGTTGACAACGCGAGAGGGCGGCGCCGCGGTGAGCGCACCAAAGCACGCGGAGGACGTCGGCGCTAACGATTTAGGAGACGGTGGGGCGGCGATGTGTGCACTGAGGCGCAGCCAGCCGTGAGAGGCGGAAGCAGGCGGCCCCGACGGCGCTGGTTTGGTTTTGGCGGCTGGAGGAAGACAAGACTGAAGAAACACGACAGACTGTAAAAGCAGCAGGAGTACTTAACAACCTTAACTGAAACCAGCAGGGGCACTTAACAACAAAGCTGAAAGCAGTATGAGTACTTATACAGGTTCAACCATACAAAGCACGCCTCGAACAATGCTACTTTGCCTATAGTTAACCAAGGGTGAGGCCGCCAAGCCCCAGGACAAGGCCCAGGCGCCACCCCGCGCATCCACAACCTTCTGAAAGCGGCTTCATCTCGCAACGTGGTCAATAAACAGGATATTCGCTTTAGAGCCATGGAAAAGCATGAACATAATCTTCTGTCCTATTCTCCAAGATGGACGGGCCTTCATTATCTGAGACCACCCACGAATAACTATCTTTTCACCTCCAAGGGGAATTGAGTAGGTCGACATAAACATCATGTTGTGACCAAGCGCAAGTCTGACCCGACCATGGTCAGGCATCTGTATAGGAACAATAGAACTCGGTAGTTCCTGTTTCAAGAAGATCACAGCTGTAAAACTATGTATAAGCAATAGTTTATGAACAACATATATAACAGAAAACAGCTCGAACCATAAGTTTCTCGACACAGTTGGACCTGTTCAACGAGTGCAGCAGTGGCACACATATCCCACGTGGCCTTCCACCATTGAAACGCCCCACAAGGACCTCAAGACGATCAATAAAGTGTAGGAACTTGTGGATGTTGATCCAGTCAACTTTAGTGCCATTTGTAACAGCCGAGTTATTACAGAGTAACAAACGAGCAGACTGCTTAACTCTGAAAAAACCTACACGTGCCACCAATTATAAGACAATATTAGTTAGAAGTAGCATCTCCGTGAGAGATTCGTTGCTACTTCTAAAGTTAAATTATGATTAGTTAGACAGAATAGGTGGATTAAGAAGTAATCGTGGCAACAAGCAAGAACCAGATACAAAACTAACATGGATGAACAATTGGAATGACATCGGGGTGGAATATCGCAGTGAAGATGAGACCAGGTTCTGCTATTTCCATCAACATTCGTGCGCCAACTTTCAGTCCGTAACACTTGAGAAAGTTTATCCAAGTTCGGCCATAAAAAAGCAGCGATCTTCTTGGTTCATGAACCCAACTCGGTAGTAATATCCATGGATTGTCTTCACTGTGACCATTAAACTAGTGTATTCAGTTATGGCAAGGCCGAGCATCTTGAGTACATGTGTTATGGCAGAGCAAATAATACACTGCAGGAAAATTAATATGAGAACACAGCATGTTCAAAAAAAACCCACCCTCCCAGATAGAGAAGAGGATTCTAGGAACATACTGTGCACGTTTCAAAATGTTGTGGTAGGATGAGAAGGAAAAAGTGTGGCGTCTCGCCGTGGGCGCAGAAATCTGTAGGGTACTCGCACTTTGGGCACTGCAACTGAAACACACTAGATTCAGTACAAAGAAAAATGCATCAACGGCGGCGGCTGCCATCCTAGGATTACCTGCGACCAAGGGACTTGGATTTATCGGGGATGGATGAAGAATTCGTACCTGGTTCTCCATGAGAAAACCCTATGCAATCGCCGAGAGGGGGTTTTCTCTGAACAAGCAGACGAGGGAGAAGGGGATTCAGGCCTAGTGAAATATTGCCGCTTCGTCCGTCCAGCTTACTGCTAAAGCTGGAAAGGGGGGGTTGTGATTTGATGGCTCATTGGGCATTACTGCGGCGCTATGACCGAGGTGTGTCTACCGTGAAGTTGTGCACTCTAATTGGTGCATATGGCATGTGGACCCCGTTGCCGATTGCCCCACATATCAGCGAAAGGAAGTAGAAAGACAGGAGTAACTAGTTACACATAAATATATTTTTTGACAGAGAGATACTCCCTCTGTAAAGAAATATCCAAATCTTTTATATCACAGGCTCACCTTGCCGAGAAATTTACTCCCTCTGCAACGCACGGGCATTATGGGGATTCAGCTTTTTTTTATGGGGGTTCAGCTAAGAATATAATACTCAGATAGGCTCATGGTTCTCGACTTTGGGCCGCAAGCCGATCTTGCATGTTTGGGGGCCCATGTGTTCTACCTTAGCGCTTTTCATATTGCAAGCGATCGGTACTGCGCTTGTTTTAGATGCTGTCGCAAGGCGAATACACAAAATTGAATAAATCACGGCAGCTGTTGGAATGAAATTGAACGACAGTTCCTAACCAGCAATCAGAGTTGCAATTCTATCAACGATATACCATGTGATAAATAATACTGTCGTACTACTTATACACACAGGACACTTGTTTCACCATGCCAGATTATTACATCAAAATCTCGGAGGATAGATCAGTTCGGCAGTTGCGTGCTGCTACTGAAGAATTTCAAAGTTGATTTGGACCAGCTCTTCTTGCCGAGAAATTTCAATTTTGACATCATCCCCTACCGCAAGATATGATTTAGATTTGAACCTTGACCGTCCTTTAGCATCAATCATCATGCGACCATCCTTTGTACTTACGGTATATTGAGCAGGTTCATTCACACCTTAGGCTGCGCATGTTAAGAGAAACTTGGACGCGGTCGCCTGGATTGTTGAACGACTGCCTCGTTGCTCTAGGAATTCTCTGTTTGAAAACAAGAAGACATACCCAAACAGTTAGATCAACATAGTGAATCATGTGAAACAACATGGAAAGAAAAAAGAACGAAGCACTTGGGCGGCCAATGCTTACCAAGAAGGTGGACATGTCGGTTTTTGTAAGGACTTTGGTATATGAAGTGCGAACTGTAGCCCAGTCTGTTGCCGGTGCAATTGCACGGGCCGGACCAAATGCAAGTGCAAGTGTTGGTGCAGGTGCCGAAGCCGCTGCTGCTGCCAGAGATGGTGCTCCTTGTAGAGCTGGTGCCGGTGTCGATGCCCGATCCTCCGGTAGATCAGACTGATCCGCTGACGCGGTCAGTGCCCAATCCTCAGCTGGATCAGACTGAGCTGCTGCCGCTGTCAGTGCTAGAGCAACTACCGGTGCTCGATCTGTGCGAGACAGCGGCGATCGTGTCTGGTCTGCTATGATCAGCTTTCTAACTTGACTAGGATCCGTGACTATGATCCAGGTTTTTTCTTCATTTCTTTTAAACGCGAGAAGGACTAATTGTGGCGTTTTTGTTAAACAAAACTGCAGTTCATCATAGGGATTCAGCTTGTACTCAGACAACAGACTGATCCAATTTTTTCCAGTAATATAAGTGATGGACAGTGCCTTCATTACTGACACGACATAAGAAGTGAAACCTGCAAAAATAGCCATCGTAGAGCAAACCAAACGGTTTATTCTGTGATGAATGTCACATGGAAAAACCTGCATCATAAAATTGCAGGAAAAGAAAGAAAACATGACATTAAATCAATAAGATTTAGACAGTAAATCAATAAGATTTACTTGATGTGACACGAGTGAATCCTTACCAGGAAATCACTATGTTGAAGTACTAAACAGAAGATTGATCGTCCAACTACGCGTGGCATGCAGGGGCCCTGCCTACTCCCACAAGCAGGACAGTCCAAAGGTCGTGACAAATCGTATGGACCGAACATCCATGGGACTGGAAATCCTGGTGGGTGCGATAAACCCTGCAATGCATACAGATATTGGAGTGTAACCATAATTGATAAACCGTCCTCACAAAAAATATGATCTGGATACTTCAAAATGTACAGACTGAATTGAGTGGACAGACATTAACATAGACCGTTCTCAGGACTGACCACACACCAAAAGTGGCAGTACTAATAAACAATACAGGGTTCACAAACACAAATCAAGTACTAAACAATAGTACTTACTACAGACAAGCAAAGTTGCACTAACTAAACTATGCAGACTATTTCTTGCCACCGACCTACGGGATGAACCCCGCATAATTGACTAGGCCATGGACTTCGTGTGAGATGTCTACATGCACCATCACCATCTTGTCAACCTTGGAGAACCTAACAGAGTGGTCTTTCACTCATAAACATGATGATGAAGACAGGCCGCATCAGATTTGTTGGGAAGCTTTACAAGAACCACACCCTTCGTAATCGAAGGCACAACCAGGAAATTGTTGTGGTCAAGTATAGCCTCGAGAACACGCCTGACAACAATGCTACAGGAAAACACTAGTTCAGGACACGTGGCGACAAGGACATAGCAGCTGGATAGTTCAGCAGTAGAACTCATCATCAGGTCTTCCAGTTCACACGGCATGACTTTGAGAACTTCATCTCCACCGCGGACCTGGTTCTAATTCAAACAGAAACAATATTTCATTACTACCTTCGCTCAGAAATATAAGATGATTTTCGATATTATACTCCATATATGACTACATATACGCACAGAAATGAGTGAACAAAGACACTAGAACATGTCTTCAAAGGCATGAGAGCAGAGGGATTGCATGCAATATCCATAACACAAGTTACTGAGGCAAATATACCCTCTTAAAAGGTAGCATTGATGTTCATAAAGTACTCCCTCCGTCCCAAAATTCTTGTCTTAGATTTTTATAGATACGGATGTATCAAGTCACATTTTAGTATTAGATACATCCGTATCTAGACAAATCTAAGACAAGAAATTTGGGACAGAGGGAATAGTTGAAAGTAATCTATAAGAAATCAGTGTCAACCTCTCGCATGTTTCGGTCAAAAGAGGAATTTAGAACCGTCATTTGGCACACTAAAATCACATGCAAGATCACCCAGAAAGTTGTACTACCAGTACTAGTACTGCGTGTTAGATGAAAAAACACGATCAAGATCGAGAAAAAGATCGTCAACAAGAGACATTACCTGGACTTGCTTAATGAGGGATCCTAGAGAGGGGGGCTTGGACAGGGCGATGGCTTTGAGCTTGTCTGTGGTAGTCTTGGCGGGGTGCTTGCGCTTCTTCATACCATGAGCCTCGACGGTTTTGGCCAGAGCCATAGACATCACATCGACCGGTGCTCCGGCATCCATCCAAGAGAGGAAGCTGAGAGAGAAGAGTGAAAGGAGGAACGAGATGAGGGAGAAGCGAAGTGAGTGGGGGTTTTCTTCAAGAGAGGAAGCTGAGAGAGAAGAGTGAAATGATGGTTGCTTCGTCCGTCCAACTTACTGCTAGAAAGGAGGGGGTTTTGTGATTTGACGGCTCATTGGGCATTACTGCGGCGGTTCGATCGGGATAGTCTACCGTCACTCTACTACGGAGTAATTTAGTGCATGGCTGGTGGACCCAGGTGCTGGCTGTCCCACACGTCGGCGAAAGTGAGTAATTTAGTGCATGGCTGGAGGAGGATCCGCACGGTAGAGCGTGTCCATTGTTTTTCATTCTGAAGAAAAAAATGATTACAGCAAGTGTTTCCACTCTTACGACGGAGGAGTGCGAAACACAACAGCCACTTGAACATACACAGTGCTCCTACTACTAGGCATGTGTAGTGGTTCATACGTCAGTACTACACAATCTTGTTGCTAGTGTAGTAAGATATGACGATAACAAATGATGTTGTGCGCATGTCAACTACTCCTATATGTAACATAGTACCACTTTTTCGACTGTCCGGTCAAGAATGAACGGTGAGATCAATGTTAACAGAACTAGGTCCATAGCGCACGGAGAGTATGGTGCTACAGTACTCCACGAAACATGAACCATATGAAGCACATCCTATAGTGTTAGACATGGTGTATGAAGGGTGCACGGGATGGGAGCAAAAGTTCCCTTCTCCACCCACTTTTGGGTGTTTGGCAGAGTGCATGAAGGGTGCATGAGTCCACACTAGTAGGTTGACAAAAATACACGAAGAGGAAACAACTATATTGAGATGAGAATGCAACCAAACACACCCACACGCTTTGTGCTACAGTGACTGATCTGCACTGTCTGAGTTTGATCCAACGGTCATGTTGCACCGAGACATGGACATGCCCATGCAGAGGCGCCTAAACACCACCGAAGTCCCTCTGCTTCTCGAGGCGCATGACGTTGGTGATGCAGGGTGCAACCACCCGCAGAGCCCGCTCCCAGTCGACGGGAGCCAGCTCGTCAAAGACGGCGTCCAATGGCAGAATGGATTCCAATTACGGAGCCCTGAAAGGATTCGCCCGGCAACGACGACGGCAGCGGACAACCCCTCCTTGTCCAGCTCAGCCCCCACCATCGCACGGAGACGGCTCAGCTCCTCGGAGATATAGGTGAAGAAGGAGACTAGGTCAGGAAGCCGCAGCTCGTTGAAGTTGACCGAGTGGTCGAACGGGTTTAGCCCGATGGCTGGCATTGTCGCGCTGGCACGACGGTAGGCATCACGCAGCTGCAACACGTGCGTGGCAACTTGGTTCACCAAGTGGCTGAGGCGATCCTGGACCTTGTCATGATCGGCCCGCTCGCGCTCCAGCCGGCTCCCCTGACGGCCTATCGTATCTCCCGCTTTCTGCAGCAACGCCGCCGACGCCTCGAGCATCTTTGTGGTGTACGCATGCCGCTTTTGAAGCTCCGTGAACTCCCGCACATAACGGAGGAGCATGGCACTCCTCTCCTCCTTGAGCTCACGGAGCTCCACGTCCTTGGCCCTGAGCTCCGCATCCTTGGCATGGAGCTCCTGTGTCAGGCGCCTCACCTCGGACTCCGTGATCTGCTGCGCCGCCATGGCACCAGGTAGAAGCAATGGGGAGAGGAAGCAAAGGGGGCGAAACGGCTGAAAGGCAATGCAATCTACGGGAAGGCAGAGGGAGCCAGCCGAGGAGCCGGGAATCTTTTGGTTTTCACCATGGTAAAACACCAGTCGACGACTTCTCATATCAGGGAGCAGTGGGTTTTTACAGGCGGAGTCATCGTGACTAATTGCTACTGTGCCTGCTCCCGTCAATCAAAAAATTAAAAATCCTGCCGCGCCTGCTCCCGTCAATCAAAAAATTAAAAATCCTACCGCACCCAAACACCAGAGCAACGCCACGGTGGATATTTAAATTTACCTGCCAGCAATTAGATAAAAAAAGGGGTGAAAAAACAAATGTGGTGGCGGCCTAGCTAATCGGTCGAACTAGCCCAACTAGCTAGCCACCGTGCTTCACTGATGTACTCGGCAGGAAAGGTGGTCTTTCGTCATTTGACGACTCATTTACTTGCTTCGGAGCTACGACCGAGGAGGACCCAAAAAACTCGCGGTAGGGCGTCCCACGCCAGGAAGAATATATGCGTGCACCACCCAGGAGGACCCCGAAACCGCGCGGTAGGGTGTGCCACGTCTCGGCACGGAGGAAAAATGTGCGTGTAAAAATATACTGTATCAGACGTAGTACCTATGGTTCGACCTCGGGACCCAGCCAGTCGGTCGAAAACACCCCACTAGCCACACAGCTTCATCATGCAAACGTGGCACGGTTAGCTCCGTCTCGACCAGCCACAACATCTCTTGTTCTAGGCGATTCTTCTATTTTCCAAGCTTTTTTTAGTTGTAGTAACACCACGGCAAGCTAGCGCCGCTCTTCGTGTGTGCCCGTGCAAAGGTTAGACGATGGAGAGAAGAGAGATTGAGATCGTAGACCTGGGACCCACCCGTAAGTGAGACAACGGTCATGCACGTGTTGACGAGGCACTCCCTCTACTCTACTCAACGCAAGTACTGTATAAAATCAAGTTATGGGACAAAGCCAACAACCGTTCGTTTTTTAGGCTATCGACTTATGCTTTGTAGTCCAGGTTGCTAGTTCGAATATCGTCTTTCAGATTTGTTAGTTTTAGGTCCAAATTTGATTAATGACAAGTGGGACCCCCGTGTGTTGTTCTGATATTTCAGTGTAAGATGGTTTTTTTGAACAAACACTTTGCACGGTTAGACAAGTAACGACACGAGTTACACGTATTTTGCAAGTTTACAAACAAAAATGACAGCGGCATAGAACATCACATCCACCCTGCAGCTTAGATGCTATGGTGATACAAGTTTTTACACCGTTGGAAGTGAGATCCAATGTCTTGGGAGTAGTCTTTGTAATTATGCGCAATTTCCAAACTCTCCAAAGGTTTTTTTGCAAATAAAACATTCAAGCCTCATGTGTGCCACTGCATCTTGGATCCAACGGCTCCCCGTTGCTCATATTAGGTGCTCCCCGTAGCTTAATTACCCGCTACGGTGATATGAGCATCTAGGTCGTATGATCAGTGATCAGATGGCACATGCATAGTACTTGTACTTTTTGTGCAATTCCCAAACTCTCTCAGCCGTATATTGCAAAAACATTCAAACCTCCTACTGTGGGCCGACAGATCTCTATGAACTCGTATCACCATAGAATCTACGGTGCGGGAGCACCTCATATTTTCCCATGCGAGAAAACATAAGGTGCTCTCACAGCTTGGATGCTATGGTGATACGAGCTTCGAGCTTCGAGGTCGTTTGATCTGAGATCCAATGGCACCTGAGCAGTCTTTGTGCTTGTAAGCAGTGGCCGAACTCTTTGGGGGTTTTCTACAAAAAACCATTCGAACCACCGAGGAGGTGTTGGGTCACAAATCCAACGGCTCCGAAGAGCTTGTATCACCAAAGCATCTAAGGTGTGGTAGCACATGATATTCTTACATACAGGAGAATATGATGTCCTCCTTCATCTTAGACGCAACGGTGATACAAGCTTCGAGGTCGTTGGATATGGGATCCAAGGGCATCTAGTAGTTTTTGTACAAATTGTGTGCAATTCTCGAACTCATCAAGGTTTCCTGTAAAAATATTAAGACGTCATGTGAGCTGCTATATCTCAGATCTACAAGCTCCAAGCAACTCGTATCAGCATATAGCATCTAAGGTATGGGAGCACATGATATTGTCCCGGGGAGGAGGGGTGGGGTGCACAACCAATCGGTGGTTGGGAGGGTGGGGACAAATATAATCTAAACAACCCTAAACAGAGCTTCACAATTTTATCTAAGTTTGAGGTGTTGACCCCCGACAACCATAGCTCTGCCTAAACACAACATTTGCAAATACTTTAGTACTAGACTTAATATTCATGTTTCAGTTTCATGTTCATTTTAAATATTGAACTGAGGACCACACATGTCTTACATTTTACTCCCTTCGTTCCTAAATATTAGTCTTTTTAGAGATTTCAAATGGACTGGCACATACGGATGTATATAGACATATTTTAGAGTGTAGATTCACTCATTTTGCTCCGTATGTAGTCACTTGTTGAAATCTCTAAAAGACTAATATTTAGGAATAGAAGGAGTACTTTTGAATTCGTGTCGTACATGCATGATTTGGAAAAATAGATGCACTATACTTATTGGATTGTTGTTGTGTTCGTGTGTGTGTGTGTCTCTCTCTCTGTGTGTGTGGTCATATGCTTGATACATACAAGGTTTTCTCACCTCCATATTGTTCATCTTTTAAATTTGAATTTGCAGTGAAAAACTTACTAGGGATACCATGAAATGTGAAATCCACGTTGAGATCACTATATCACAAACTCACTCTAATACAACAACTCGTCATAAATCAATTACCACATTGAGATAGTATTTGCATGGAAAATACGGGTATTGTAATACACATAGATTCGTTTGGCAATTTAAAAGGTTCCTTTCGTATTCTCGAATGGTAGGACACAATGGCGTACCAGCCAGACCTTGGCTCGTGTTGATCCCAAAAAATAAAAAAAATAAAAAAGGGCTCTTGTTCTTCTGGTGGCGTGCGTGGTACGAACATTAGGCAACCCCAACCAGTCGAGCCTCAGCGTTTCGAGTCGAAATATCTGGCGGCCAGAATTCCAGCCCTAGGAAATTCCCCTCATGTCCCCGGTCCATAATGACTACCGATGAACAACGGAGGGATGCTTTAGTAACTAGACAACATTACCTACCATGCTGAGCATGGTTCAATTCCCTCGGTCGCCGCTCTCCAAGGCCACCCGTCAACTGCATTTCCTAGTACTACTACTACTACACCAGGATGAGCACAGAATTGAGCCCGTTTGTTCGTGCCTAGTACTTGAATTAATATATCAAGCAATGCACTGGTATAGAGGGATTATCCTTTTACTCCCTCCTTTCCGGTTTATACGGCTTATCTCAAAATTTTAGTTTTCCCATTTTATAAGTCTCAATTTGGTTGTTTCCCATCACATGTTCATATTTCAAGGTGCAATAAATCATTACATGCAAGAATTAAGAGAAAATTGACCAATGCATGTACTTTATGCATGCATGCATTGCAATTAATGCATTTGTAAACACAATTTTTGAGGAAAACAAGCGCATTAATTGAGTGGTTTTGCAAACTACAACAATTGTTCCACCACTCACCATCTACCTTGGTTGGTGAGATTTTTGAATTGAGCCCTATAAACCGGAAAGGAGGTTTAACTAAGCAAAATGTTTGACCAAATCCATTCTTAAGAAATACAACAGGATAGATGTACGCCTTGAAAATTTATTGCATGATGCAGGTTATGATATTGTTTCGAATCCTGGATCTTAAATTTCAGAAAATCCAAAAGTGAGCATAAATTCCTGAAACTGAGCATGGTCACGTGATATGGCACAAATATTACTTCGTAAGTTTTTTCTTCAATTCGAGACAAGCTGCTTATGACAAGTTGCACAAATGAAGAGCCAAGGTATTTTGGAACAAAGACCTGTCACGTTAAGGCGAACGCTTTCACTATTAAAACTGTGGGCGTTTACGTGCCGCCACGAGTCCCCGCTTCTCATCGGCAGGTGCCGTCCCAGCAAGCGTGTGAGTCAACGGGAGGCGTGCGAGCAGACCGCTGTGCCGGCTGTCAGGGAGGCGTGCGAGCAGACCATTGTGCAGACTCACCAGGAGGCGAGCCCTTTGACCAGGCTCCGCCGCCCACCGTCGTCCCAACTGCACCCACTTTTAGTGTCACCGGCGCCGCAGTTTAAAATCAACCCCGCACTACCCGGTATCGCTACAATCCTCTCTCTTCCTCTCCGATTCTCTTGTCGTCTACCTCCAACTAGCCTGACCTAAATGTATGCCATGCGGCATCACGATGGTCTGCCCTTAGTGTTCCAGTTTCATGAGGAAGACACCCAGCCGGAGTCCGCTTTGGGACGAGCTTGAACTGGCCTTGCAGGAAGACGTCGTGCCTGTCCCCGCTCCCGTTCCGGCTCCCGTCGCCCCGACTGCGCCAGCGCCCATCCCCGTGGCATTAATGGGCTGGGAGCCGCACATTGTCGCCGAGCTTGATGCCACGGGGTTCCACGAAGTCCCCACCGACTTTCACGTGCCCGTGCACCTGCCAGTGCATGCGCCTACGCGTGCACTAACGCGCACGCCCGTGCCGGTGCCCGTGCACCTGCCAGCGCATGCGCCCGCACGTGCACTGACGTGCGCGCCCATGCCGGTGCTTGTGCACACGAATGTCTCCGCCGCGCCGTTGACAGCGCCTGTCCCCGCGCGGGTGCCAGTGCCCCCCTCAGCGGCATGGATGGCCGCCGTCAACCGCTTCCTTGCACCAACGCCAGTCGCCTCCTCCCGCCAGTTGACTTGCTCCGAAGTCCAGAACATTTTGGCCATCCTTGAAGCTAGGCCAACGTCCAGGAGTACGCCAACAACGGCGCAAGACCACCGTCGCCGTCGGTCAGTGGCTCGACGACACACAGAGCACGGCAGAGGAGCCGCTTCCCACCGCGAGACGCCCCCGCCGCCGCCGCGTAATCTAAATTTTCCATGAAAAACGTTCGGATTGCCATGCTTAAAATCCGAACGTTTATCATTTCCGTTTATTTTATATCGATCGTCGTATAATTTAAAGTCGGAGTAAGACTGAACGAAATGTATGGTTTGATCGATTGAATATTCTGCTAGAGCCATATCAAATTAAATATAAAATGTCATCAAGCCACATGTATTCCTTGTCATCCAACGACCTATACTGCTTCGATGTCGAGCGCTCAACACGTTTAGCGTGCAGTTAATTTCATGCCAAAAATAGTGCTAACCACATGACAACACGCAAATAATATCCTAGTAGTTAATATCCGCATGCACTTAATATACTTCCAAATTAGCGTGCATTGCATGTACACACTGACTAGTGCTGCTAGTACATGAAACTGGTGCCGTGACTTGTGAACGCGTCCAGATATGGTCAACGGCAACATCGCCCGCGAGTTCTTCCTGTTTGCCCGTGCGTCTAAACGCAGAAGGGGAGGAGAGAGAGAGAGAGCACACGTGGAACCCACCAGTAAGTGAAGGTGAATAGTACTAAAAATAATATTACATGTTATCCATTAATTAGGCTGTGGTAATATAAAAACATTATGTGAACAAAGGGGCTACAACAAACATTGATATTCTACGTATGTTGCCTATTGACGTGCGGCTTGAAGGCCCGGTCGCATGTTCGATCCTCGTCCTTTATTTTTTAATTTGTATATGGGTCCAAATTTGTTTCATGACATGTGGGCCCCTTGTTGTGTAGTTTGTAGCACTTTAATTTATGGGTCGAAATTTGTTCCATTCCAAGTGGACTATCGGTGTGTAGTTTTGTAGCATATTTATAATTATTAAAGAGAACAACATAGTTCTTTCAATAATACCATGGTGCGACATTGAAGGAGAGAAAGGACGTGCGAGAGAGCAATGACCGAGCCAGAGGGAAATCAACTAGGGGAGTTGCGTGGGTTGCAACCGCGTTTGGAGTAGTTGCGGGCCGAATGCTACGAAAATATAATCTAAACCGACCGGAATAAATGCCTACACAAATTAATCCAAGGTTGGAGTGCCCCTCGCAATGTAAATAGCTCCAGCTTTGCGAGGGATGGAGAGGTAGTAGCTTCAATGCGTGGAAGATACGATATGAGAAAGCGAGGTCAATCGAGAGACATATAGATAGAGAGACAAAGTGAGTGTGGTCCGACATTCATTGAACAAATATATATGCTCCGGAGAGATATTGCCTGATTGAGCTTTTGGTAAGGGTGAGGGCTGTAAGATAGAGCTTGAGAGATGATCCAGTCACAGACGTGTAGATATATTTTGTGCGTGGGAGGAAGCAAGGTCAACCGATCACATAGGGTCGCCGTGGGATCGAAAGAGTGAGACGGGTTGGAGAGAGTGACCTAGATAGACGATGTGCATGAGAGAGTATACAATGTGAATAGGTCGAATTGGGCTCAAACATGGTGATATATCGTTTTTGACCGAGAAAGAGCGAGGTAAATCGAGACATACAGAGAGAGAGAGAGAGAGAGATAGATAGATAGAGGGAGAGAGAGAGAGATTGAGTGAGCGTGGCCCACCATGAGGTCGAAAGAGTGGCGGAGGCTTGGATGGACTAACCTAGATAGACAATCTGTGTGAGAGAGTATAGAGTGTGCCGATCGAGGCCTGAACAGGGAGATATATCACTTGTGTGTGAAAGAAAATGAGTTTAAATGAGACTCAGATAAAGAGAGCGAGGTTGAGCGAGTGTGGCCCGCCGTGCGGAAGAAAGAGTGAGACAGTCTCGAGGGAGTGACCTAGACAGTCTTGGGGGGCTAGATAGGCAATGCATGTATTTAGTGCGAGAGGGTGAGAGGGAGAGGGGAGAGAGAGAGAGCTCGGCATGGGGTGCAATGGCGGGTGTGTGAGGTAAATACATTTGGTAACAGGAGTGGAAAAAGGGGTTGTGTAGTTGAGAGACTTAGAGATCAAAACATGGAGAGAAAGAATGAACGTGTGTTGGAAACCAATAGCTTGCTAAGGTGGTTAGGAGAGGAAGATTGACCGATACAGGAATTATGTAGCGTTTGTGCATGGGGGGGGGGGCTAAAAACAACATTTGAATGTACATAGTATGAGACTTAATATCGATGTTTCAATTCGGTGTACATTGTAAGATTTGAACCGAGGACCAGGCATACGGGTAATTATTTCGAATTCGTGCCATACTAAGTTTCGAAAAGTTGACATTGGCTCAATTTGTTGTGCTATTTTGTAGGTTATATGTTTGAATCCATCCAAAAGTTTTATCACTACCATGGTGTTCATCATATACATATGAATTTGTATTAAAAAGTAGCGTGGATACAGTGAAATGCGAAATCCACGTTATAGTTGGAGATCGCTACGTGACACACACTCTAATTCAAATAACTAACTACGTGACACACACTCTAATTCAAATAACTACTTATGTGACACACTCTAATCCACGTTAGCGTGGGTACCGTTTCAATTTTTTTTCAAATAACTCCTCATTAATTAATTTATAGTACTCCCTCTATTCACTTTTATAAGACCTTGAAGACATTTCAGACAATGTGCAAAACAGTTCATTTTAAGTTGCCTGAAACGACTTACAAAAGTGAACGGATGGAGTATCTCGTTTCGAATGACTAATTGTTGCAAGGAAAACACGGGCATGGTAATACATACAGATTCCTTTGCAAATGAAAGAAGATTCGTTTGCATTCTCAAATATAGGCGCACCAGGCAGACCAGGGTCGTGTCGGGGTGGACGCTGCTTCGGTGCCTTAAAGGCAAATGCCCTTGGGTGACTGACATGTGGGCTAACCACCTGTTGGGCCCACATGTCATGGACACAAAGGCAGGTGCCTTAAGGCACGAAGCATAGTCCTGTCGGGGTGGTCGCGTGTGTCGGACGGACGCGTAGCGCCCAGCCATCCACCCCCCTCCCCCCAAAAAAAGGACGACAACAATATAAGTTCGCACTTCCACGTTTTGGATTGAAATATCTGGCGGCCCCAATTCCAGCCCTGCAAAATCTCTCTTCTCCACCGTCCCCTTCCGCGCCCAGATTGCTCAAATCCCTAATTCACCGCCATCCCTCGAATCGCCCCTCGTCTCGTCTCTTTCCCCACCGTTCCCCACCTCTGTGTCGGACGACGACGACGAAGACGACGGTCGCGCTTCACCACCGCACCAGAGCTACCTCATCTACGGCCTTGTCCACTGTACCGGGTGGTCCACCGACAATGTTGGCCGCCGCAACCGACGTGCCTCACAGACACCGAGTTCCACCGCATCAGGTGCGCTTCACCGATGCCGTCTCCCAGCTCACCGGGGCTACTTCACCGAGCACATCGTCGCACCTCCGCCCCCCCGAAGTCGTTGGGGCTTCACCAACGGTCTCGTCCACCGCATCGTAGCGCTTCGCCGCCACTCAAGATCTGCATCCGTGCGTGGCCAGCCAGCGCATCACCCTCAACGGCTTTGAAGTGACCCGCACTCGAGCTAGGCGAGCATGCTCAAACACCGGCACGAACTAGGTATCCACACATCACTCCCTTGTGCACTGTTCCGACGATGTTTGGATATCCTTTCACTGCTCTCTTAGCTTACATGCCTATGCAACTCTGACTTTAACCCTTATTTCTTCTGGAGATATCATCTGAAACAAGCAAATCCATTTTTTAGCGAAGCATGACGGTGCTACGGGATCTGGTACACATCCTGCACACCCATATAACCTTGTAAGTATCTGTCCTCCAGTACAACATCAAGGTCGATTCCTCTTATTTGATCAACCATTTGCCGTGTCAAAAATGCAGAGGGGGATGCAAGGAGCACAAGGCCTGCACATCCAAGCAAGTGGTAACATGGACTTGTACATGGAACATCCCAAGCGCAAGCAGAGCTGCAGTGAGCCTGTATAACGAGCTAGCGTAAGTCCCTGCATTTCATTTAATTCGTACTGGCATTCGTGTATGATTTGTGAGCAGTGGCTGAGAACATTTAACATAAAAAATACAAAGGCACTTGCACTCCGGAAATCAACATAACTTGAGAAATGTGAAGCTACATGCACTTTGAAAACCAGCTAATGATCCAAAGTAGTTCAGATTATAAACACTAAATGATGCAAGCACCAAAAAAACACAAAAATGCAACATGGTGTACAAGGACTACAAACATGGTCTGTACCTCCTTGAATTATTCGTTCTCTGGCTGAAAATATCGAAGTGTAATTGCACGTATAACCAGTGCGCAAACTGCATATCAATATATCTATCCTGCACAAGTATGCCAATAGTTTCAAACAACAGATTAGAAAAGTATTTATGCTATGTTGTCATGATACGGGGACTTTCTGGTAGATGGCCTCGACGTTTCCTCAAGCTATGAAAATGCACTATAATTTGCTTGTCATCAATGCCTGCAAATCTCTGTCTCTCTCAACATAGTAGATCATCATTAGACACTAAATCCTTCAATGAGCTTGCAAAATGCTTGCATTAGATCCCTCATTAGACACTATATATTCATCACCAGGAGCATGTAAAATGTTTGCATCAAATCCTTCATTAGTAGTCTGGTCATTAGACACTTCAGGCTCAAGAACAACATGAGCTTGTATGTTTGCACCGGAAACTTGATTAGATACATCAGATTCAGTCAGTTCAGTATTGATCGGGGGAGTTATAAAATAAGTAGAAATTGGTTTCATTTTCTCATAGATTCCCTACATACAAGCAGTTTTACAACACCGTCAGGTTGAACTATTGGCCAGAAATTGAAGAGTTGAATTAGATATAATCAGGGATGTGATGTACCTGCTTGTTGCCGCATGCTACTCTTGCAAGCTGCGACTGTCTGTTTGCGCAAGCTCGATGCCGTGCCCGTGCTGCCGCCGCTGCCTCCCACGCAGGCTACACCCAGGGTTGGATCTTCATCTTCTTGTCCTTCCGTTCACTTGAAGCCTGGCGACCGCCCTCCAACGAGGGTGCGAGGAAGTGCTGTGTCGGTCTGTCCAGCGGCGGCTAGGTTAGGAGCGAACCAGACTGGAGGCTGGAGCGAATGAATTGGGATTTTTCCTGCTGTCAATCGATATGGGAGGCGCTCGTTTAGGCCGCGAGCCTGCTATAGGGCCTGCCTTGCACTTATGTTATTGGCCCATCCAAATTGAAACATTTTTCTTCATTTTTTACATTGCCTGCTCGTGCATTGGGACGAACAAAACTAGCATGGGCCAACCTGGATGACTCAAACTAGGTGCACACTTTCCAGCCACCTGAGGTGGCCACCCATACCAACCCCTATGGTGGCGTCGCCCCTTTTTGCTTGTATGATTGGATAGTGAAAAATATTCCAGTGGCGCTTTTGATTTACCCACAGAATGGTTGAATTGCTTGTTTCTATGAACCGAGTTCGCCAATAATGTGAAGGATGCCAATCTTTTCATCCTATTGTAGATTGCTTAGATCTTGATATGCCAAAAGTAATCGCATTAAATATACAGTAAAAGCCAGTGTGATGTGTTTGGCTACAACTAGTCTGACTACACGTCCTCATATAACATATCAAGGACGCACCATCTTACCAGATTAACCATTCGACTTACCCATGCAGTGTGGGAAGAAAGAAGTATTGGGACTGCGTATCCTAGCAATTGATGCCATGGACTCCTTTGTACAACCTTGTAAGCGAAAAAGAAGTTGCAGTGTGCCTGTACAAAGAACTAGCGTAAGTTCAGTTACCTGCTTCTCGGAATTTTAGTTAGCCACTTATTGCAAAATTGTTCAATTACGTTGCTTGGTTTAATTTAGTTTGCTACTGATTACATAATGGCACGGCCTGTTAATCATATTGTAGACTGCGCCTATCTATGTGTTTGATACTTACTGTTAAGAATTACCTGTTTGCCTTAACTTAAATATCTACTGGTTTGTTTAACTGCTTTGCTGCTGCAACAACGGGTTACAATGATGTTAATAACTACTCCCTCCGTCCCATAATATAGGACGTTTTTTGACACTAGCCTAGTGTTAAAAAACGTCTTACATTATGGGATGGAGGGAGTACTTTTCAGCATCCAATTGAAACTCTTTAATTCCTTGTTTGTTTAACTGGTTTGCTGTTATAACTCCCAGTTGAGATGGTTTTGCTAACTTCAACTTTTCTGAATCCAATCGGAACTTTAATGGCAAAACAGGTTAGCCCAAGATCAAAGAGCGAGGTCCCCATGGACGTTGCATCATCCCACAGCAGTGGCACCGGCGCAATCGTGCATTATGAATTGCGAACTGTTGATGCTCTAGAGGCTAAACTAGTGGTAGAAAGAGATTCTGCTTCTGCACTTAGAGATGAAGTTGACATGTTGAGGAAGCAAACAGCATAATCACAAGTAGTACTCAAGACAACCATTAAATATTTGGTGGATTTCAAAACGAAGCAAGCTGAGACTGACCAGATTGTTAAGGTCCTGAAGGAAAAAAGGAAATTAAATTCCTACTTGGTAAATCATAGGTGAAATGTTCTTTCCATAGTTGAATAACCTTTGTGTTGTCTATTCATGTAATCAATCCAACCATTTGTTTTAGAGATCATGTAATAATTGTTTTTTTTGGTTTGTAATTTTATTTGAGCACAAGTCTATATTAATTGATAAGACTCGGAGACATTTCATTTGGATTGCTGTGCCAGACCTACAAATATGCCAATCCGGCTGAATGTGCATTCAGCAATAGTAGTAGTATAGATGGACCATAAGTGGCACGCATCGGAAAGGGCCAAGATGCTGGCTAAAAAAAAGATGTTGTTGTAGCCAAAAAAGTACAGCGGCCTGGCTTATGTATGTTAGTTGATATTATTGATCCATATACTCTATAAGTGTTTATATGTCTGTTAGTTCTGTACATTCTTGGTTGATTGACTCGGTATTTGAATCTTGATACATCGCTTGTGTACATATCTAAATGGGAGTACACATTATGCTGCGTGTGACATTTGAGTTGGACATGAAGTGTTCCAAATATTCGAATTTACCTTAAACTGGATACTAGTTTCTGAATTTGAGTATTGGCATTTGTAAACCATATCCATATATGACAGTGGAATACATCTTTGTCGTCCTTTTGAAGATATATAAAAACACATAGAATGATTTATAAAGATTCATATAGGAATACAAAATGGATTTGAATTTAGTTGTCAGGGTAAACGTGGATGCTTATTGTCCCAAAATTCGAAAGAAGCAGCAAAATGTCCACTCCCATGTCGGCTGCCTGAAGCCAAGTGTTTGGGAGATGGAAATTACTGTGTACATTACACGGACAATCCATCGGCCCGATTTCCACTGCTCTAAATAGGGGTAGGTTAGTAACTTCAATTAGACGTGACACGGCCGCCTCTGAGCCCATTAAGACACGGTGGGCGTCAAACATGGGCGGCAAAACACATTTGATTCAAGCTCGTCCGAAAGACCTTTGTTTCTCCCTCCATTCCCCATTCATACACGGTGGGCGGCAAAACAAACTCGACTCGGCCGAAATCGATGTAGGCAAATATTTTCAATAGGGCAGGTTTGTAACTTCACTCAGACGTGACACAACCGCCCTACCTGCCAGCCCCGTTCATACACCGTGGGCGCCAACCATGGGCGCCAACCACCCTCTCCTCGCCCGAAATCGCTCTGGGCAAATATCGGTGAGATGCGAGATTACCCTCCTATCCCCAACCGACGAGACGTCCACATTTTAAACGGGGGCTAAGTTCGTCACTTTCCCATATTTCAGACAGGCGCGTCCCAAAAACATGGTTCCCCATACCTCTCCCTCCATTTTCCCATTCATACACCATCCACGCTAGAACACCCAATCCCCACACCAGCCTCCGTCCGCCACCCCATCCATCGCCGCCGTCCTCCACCACATCCATCGCCACCGTCCTCCACCATGTCGGAGCGCCTACCAAGACCGCGTCGTCCACTGCTAGAGATGGACGTTTCTCATCCACGGTGACGGACCAATAGCCTTGCATCACGTCCTCTCGCTTCATCGGCGCCGTCGTCCTCTTTGCCGGGGCCGCTCACACGACCTTCTCTTCCACCGCAACGGGACTTATCCCCCGATGCACCCATCTACCGTCGTAGATCTGCTTCAACGCCACCGACAGCCATCGCACCCCCGATGCCTACACGGCGCCGCAAGAGAGGTGGTACTTCATATCTCCTCAACTTTTTGATCTCAACCAGAAAATAGATCTTAACTTGGTAACTCTACTTTCTTTTCAGCTCTTAGAATTTAGTTCTTAGTTTGAAGCAAACAATGGATTCTAAATATCATTTCTCCGGTTTGCAGCTTCAAATCTGCCATGGCACATCCATAATACGATTTAATTGAACGTGCTTAGGGTTTAATTGATCATGTTGGTTCCGTGGTGGTTTCTTTAATAGAAATCGGAGGGGAAACCCTCTTTTGCTAAAAAAAATATGCTTAGAGTTTCCCCATTTTATGATCACTATACGATCAGAATACATGCTTCGTGTCATAATAACACTGCTCCACGCATCAAGCTAAACAAGCTTAGATGTTCAAATACGAATCTGATATTATTAAAACAGAGTTGTTTAATTGGTCAGCTAAATGTTCCTAAATTAGTTTAGAAAATGCATGTTCGCCGCTCGGGTGTGTATCTCTACAGGGTGCCCACGGTGGGCCGGCCCACCCTGGGATTTTGGGTCGTCCCAGGCCCCGTTCTGCTGCGTGCTTCCGATCTCTACTCGCCCCCAGCCGCCTGCCTCACCGGTGACTTGCCGTCCCCGGATGGCATGACTCTAGGAGGAGGCGCCGGACTAACAGGAGGCCAGGAGCCGCTCGCCCAACAGCGTCACCGTTGCCCAGGCGCGCCGCCGTGCCTACCTTCCCAGTCCGTTCAGGGCCCAGGCGTGCAGCACCCACCAAGCCAACCCGATTTATCCTGAGATACGTCCTCAACACTCAGCAGCCACTCCTCATCACCCATTTTCTAATTGATTCATTACTCATTAGGCAGGACTATCATTAGGGTTTGTTGTGTGCTCAGTGCTACCTACACTTAATGGTTCAGATGTATTTCGGTAATCTTTAGTACCTCTAAAGTTCACAGAGTTTTCAAAATTCCGGCCCTCGGAACAGAAACTAGTCATTTTGGATTGTTGGTCGCAGTGACATTGACCCAGATTACTACTGCAAGCCAGGTTTGTTGACAATTTTACTTGTCTTTCTTACTCATTCGATATAATATCCAATTATTCACGTCGATTAGTTGCAAACAATAAGTGCTAGACAAACTTCTTCATTCAGATTTTGGACGGTCTCTTACTGCAGTTACAATTCTGCATACTTGTCCTAATAAGCTCACAAGTAAATGATTGATTCACTACATCTATGCTTGCCTTGTCATATTTGTTGTCAATATTCTTTTAGGGTGGAACACCCTGTTTCTAAATACTGGAACCGTAGACTTGAGTGAATAGTATTTCTCTATGTGATCTCTTCCATCATGTGTGGGTAACGAACACTGCATTGTATAGAAAGAAAGTGTCATTTCCAGGTTTTAGATAGGTTTTGATCTTTTACATGGAATACAATCTGCCTACTTGCTTTGTGTCGCACTACCAACACTCCACCCTTGAAGCTAAACATTACGCCACTCATAATTGCTTAGTTTATTTGTTCAAATACGAATTTCATATGATTCTAATGTTCCTACTTCAGTTTTGAAATGTGTGCCTGCCTGTTATAGAGACATAAGGGGTTTGTATTTCTGTGTGTGGTCTGGTCAGCACGGTTGGGGAGGTGAACTTTGCATATGCAGGGGTTTATAGGGAGACACTCTCCGAGTTGAATCCGCAATGCATTCCATAGATAATCTCACTACTTTTTATGTTTTCATGAATCTCAGATTTTGAACAGCATCATAATGATTATGAGCTTGCGCGCATGAAAAGAATAAAGCAGAACAATGCCATGGCTGTCAAACTTGGCATTAAGGGACTGAAATCAAGTCTGAATGCAATGCAATGCAAACGCTCTCCACCTACAGATCCATGCTCAGAATATGATCCTAACAGTGATTCTGAGCTAGAGGGAGACCTAAGTCAATGTAGCTCCCTAGTGGAGGAGTCAAAGGAAGATGCCCTATCTTATTCTCCCATCAAGGTACTTGCTCTAACTTTCCAAGGTTACATTGCTTGCACATATCTTGCAACTGATGCTTTGCATTGCTTCTACTTTGTTGAACTGCCATTAGCTTAGTTTACACATCGTGTATGTGAATACCCCCTGCCTATCCATTTTCAGTACATATTCCATCTGTCATCATACCATATTTATCCAATCAAATGTTGTTCTTGTGTATCAGACGTTCAAAAGGAAGAGGCGATTGCTGATCGTGGAGGAGCACAAGCAAAGTATTTGGAAAAGGTAGTGGCACCTGATAAATCAAATAGCCCATTAGGTGTAGTTGCAATATCACCTGACCCACAAAATACCCCAACTCTAGTAGACTCTAGCCCTACTACACTGGTCATTTCTGATGCCCCAACTCAGCAGACCCCAACTGCAGCAAAGAGTATGATTATGCCAGTTGACATAGCACCAGCTATACGACGCAAAACCCCCATTCCAGCAAAGAGTACACCAAATCCAGTTGCCAAATCCCTTTTTGAACCAGAGAGAGCCCCAATTGCAGCAAATAGGACCCCTGTTCCATTTCTTCGCAGTTTATAAGACGAAGCTTATGTTGTTGTCAAGAACTTTGTGCGCATCTTTCCTTCATGGAAAGATTATACCACAGACACAGAACAATTTCCAGTCTTCCTCCGCAACTTACGCATAAGTAATGTACTAATGTTATTCATGGTCATTACTGCATATGTTTCTGCTGACAGAGACACAAGATTTCATTCTTTTAAATAGGCGAGGAGCAAACTGGATTGTGATGACAAGCAAGAGTTGGTTGCGCTTTTCAAGCACTCATTGATGAAGTATCATTCCTACCTGAGGCAAGCGCACTTCGATGGCAAGCCTCTGAATGAAATTTCTGTAAAGTCTCCGGTGCTACATTTATCCGACGGTGACTAGAATAATCTTGTTACACATTGGTCTCGGCTACAGTGTAAGGTACTGTCTATGATATCACATCACAATTTGAACTACATTTTTGCATTTCTGCATTTGTCTATGATATCACTCACTTGTACGAAAACTGTTAGCAGAAGAACATTCGTTCTCAAGGGACCACAGAATCTCGCAACTATACTGCACACTGCATTGCTCTCGTGAGTACCTCTTGCCCTGTATGACCATACTTACTTTCATAGCTATTTGATTATGTAGCATCACTGCACATGTTAGCCTCGTAATCCTCCATTTGGTGGACATTATAAGATCCGTATGGACTCTTACACAAATTTAGAATCAACCCAATGCTTTTGAAGATGTTTAGCTCTGCAGTCCTCTTGTAAGGACTGAACGTGGTCTATCACTTTACTTACATTAATAGCTACTCCCTCCGTCCCATAATATAAGAACATTTTGTACAGTACACCAGTGTTCAAAACACTCTTGTATTATGGGAAGAGGGATTGGTTCATTTTGTAGCATTCTGCATCTTATCTCCCTCGCCCACCATTTACTAAAAAAGATCAGATTTATATTTAATCTTACCAACAAGTAGAATACACAGACAATGCCAGTGCAGAAGTGTAGCCCATTGCTCTTGTCAGTACATTTTGTCCTGTAACGCTTGTACTTCTAGGGATTGGTAGTTGATTATGTAGCATCAATCCGCATCTTATCTTCATTATCCTCTATCCCTTCCAGTATTATCATATCTATAATTACTCTCTACAAAATGTAGAGTACAGGCAATGCTTATGAAGAAGATTCTGTGCTGAAATTCTTGAGTTATCCTTCCCTTGACATGGAGAAGGGCATTATAAAGCCGGTGTTAACTATTAATGTAAGTCGGTCCTTCTAAAGCCTTTATCCTCAACTGTTGTTTAATTTGCTCATACTCCCTATCGTTTACTGCTGTTTAGTTTGCTGTTTCTACCAAAATGCATGTTCGTAAGAACCGTAAGTTCTAAGTTTTACTTGTAATACCAAATTTCTTATTCATACCATGCACATTACTTAATACTCCCCATATGTATGCTTGGTTTTGTGGATCTATAATCCAGTGTGTGGTGAAGCAGCCCATGTTTGCACCTTGTCATCTCTTGTTTTATCTTACTGATGAGGCTGATGATATGAACAACATGCCATGCACATTATCCAAAATAGATACAATGATTTTCTTTGCCCTTCATCTATGCTTGTTATGTTGACATGGTAATCCAGTAGTGTGGTGAAGCTCCCCACATTATGAACAATACCAAATTATGCTATTGATATTTTGAACTTACTCTTTATTTTCTAATTTGAAATTGGATAGAATTGACAGAAAATTTATCATCTTTGTTTATACACGTGCAAAACCTGTCATCTCTCTGCTTTGTTTCAGGGTGATATGCCTGATGGCATGCACAAGTTTGCTGAAGGCTGTGAGACAAACCCAACATATATTGCAGCAAAGAAGGCAAAACATCTTGAAGATAGCGAGACAACCCCAAAGTCTTGTCTTGATGCAGTGTTCAAGTTACTTGAGACTAACAGTCAGACAAGCTCACAGAATTCATTCTTTGAATCAGTTCGACTTCTTCAGTCCCAAGTTCTAGCAGAAAGGCATTCTGCAACTCAACTTCGACTTGAAGTCCTATCTCTAAGAAAGATTGCGGAGAACACCAATGAGAACCTCATCGCTAAACAGCTACACCTGGAAGCTATGACCGACATGCTAGGCCGGTCTCATAGCCTTGCTCAGCAGCTTGCACAGCAGTTCCCTTGCAAGGCTAACCTTTCTTGAACTGTCTTGGAAGTGGTCTCGGTTCAGTATTATTTTGTTACCCTGCAATGGTGCCCAGTTTTTGTAATCTGCTTCTTCGTTGCGCTTTATGATCACTGGTGGTGAACTTCGATGCCCAGTGGATGTAATATACCTTAAATCCTTTATTCTATAGTGTAGGTTTATTCTTAATTACTATGCCGTAATTTCTTTATTGTATAGAGTAGGTTTGTTCTTAATTCCTACTAGTTACTGCCATCATTCGCTATCTGAAAAAAATCAGATGTAGTCGACCGAGCAGAAACACTCGATAACAGGCCAGGTTTTTAGCGGGCCACAATTGGGCCGACCTACGTCTTTCTTGGGCCCGAATGATTGGGGCCTTCACACATTGTGCCAGGCCCAAACTTACACCGGCCTATATTTTAGTTGGGCCTTTTGTCGACCCAACGCTTATTTTGGCCCAGGTAGCGTTGGGCCATTAACAAGCTGAATATTGTACTGGCCTGTTAGGGCCGAGATGAAACCACGGGCCTTTAGCAGGCCAAAATGCAGGTTGGGCCTCAATTTTCACTAGTCATCGACGGGCCTTCAGCAGGCCGAAATGTAGACCAGGCCGTTATGGTCCCAGTTAGCTCACGGGCCGTTACCAGGTCGAAACATATCTCGGGCCTTAGTTGGCCCACTGATATCATGGGCTTTTAAGAGGCCAAAAGCTTAGTACAGGCATCAACGGGCCGAATTACGCAACAGGACTTTAACAGGCCCAAAGTCACCTTGGGCTTAACTGTTGCCACCTTTAGCACGAGCCGTTAGTGGGCCCGATGTCCCGTCGGACCATATATGGCCCATGGGCAGCACGGGCCATTCCCAGGCTGAAGGTCACACTGGGCTGAAATGGGCCCATGTCTACATCAGGCCTCTAACAGGCCGAAAGTCACTGGGCTGTAGTTGGGCCCGAATATTCGACGAATAATTAACAGGCCAGATCTGGCTTCGGGCCGCAAATGGGCCCAAATATTGGGCGAACAATTAACGGGCCAGATCTAGCTTCGGGCCGTAAATGGGCCCAAATATTGGGCGAACAATTAACGGGCCAGATCTGGTTTCGGGCTGTAAATGGGCCTTTATTAAGCAGGCCGTTATTGGGCTGGCCCACTAGTACCTGACTAAGTTCTACGGGCCTTTGACTGGGCCGGCCTTTTTAACCTATATGGGCCTCTATTGGGCGTAGCCACGTGTCAACGTACCATAGGCATGTATCCTCCAATGGACGCGCGACATCTGTCCCAACGATGAGCCGACACGTGTTCCCTTCGGCCAATCAGAATTTTACACGTGGAAATTTCCCATTGGTCGGGGCTGTTAATGGGTTATCGGATCCAAAATCCAACCCGATAGCTTAACGGCATTCCGTTACGATGGATGCCACGTGTCGATCACCCTTGATGAAAGCACTTCTGTGACGCGCGATTTATCGTCATGGAAGTGGACACTTCCGTGATGATAATTTTGGTAATGTCATGGAACACTTCTACGACAGCACAGGTATGACTATCTTGATTTTGTCATAAATTTGTCATGGATGTACATGCATGACAAAAAACGCGACCTACTGTGACAAACACGTATCATCACGGAAGTGTATTTTTTGTAGTGAGTACAAGTTATCCTAACTAAAGTTGGTCTTCGGCTGCCATAGGCACTGGCGAAGACGCCGTCTTGGGCTCCACGGTGACCTCTGTCCTCCTGCTCTGCTGGTCTTGGTCTCGTTGCACCGAAACGGTAACCTTGCTTGATGCCTCAGTATTCCGCGCCTGCGCTTGCCCCCTTTGCACCAAAGAGGAAACAAGGACATTGCGCAGGCCGGCACCCGCCTGGCGCCCGCCTAGTCTCGATCGACATGGCTTGCTTCATGGGCACCTCGCGAGGTACTCTTGCCTTGATCTCTCCGCCTCCTCGCAAGCCTGCCTGGTGAGGCCGTTCCTGAGGAAGCCTTGCGTCATCCGCCCTGCGAGGCTTGGCCCCTCGCGAGGGTCTTGAGCTTGAGTTGATGAAGATGGGACGTACTGGGCCACCCCTTGAGCCACGCCACAGACCGCAGGCAGGCAAGTCTAGGGACCCCCGTTCCCAGAACACCGACATGTACCCCCTTGCCAAACTCATGGCAAGGTACACAACAAGTTTGCTACATAGCATGGCATACTTTATAGAACATATGGCTGACGCATAGGGAATGACTTCCATTATCTCTCTATCTTCTGCCATGGTCGGGCTTTGAGTCTTAGTCAACTTCACACCTTACAATACAGGCTAGAAATCCTTCTTTGACTGATCCATTTTTGAACTCCTTTAAAATCTTGTCAAGGTATGTACTCATTGAAAATCTTATCAAGCATCTTGATCTATCTCTATAGATCTTGATGCCCAATATGTAAGCAGCTTTACCGAGGTCTTTCGTTGAAAAATTCTTATTCAAGTATCCTTTTATGCTATCCAGAAATTCTATATCATTTCTAGTCAGCAATATGTCAACCACATATAATATCAAAAATGCTACAGAGCTCCCACTCACTTTCTTGTAAATACAGGCTTCACCGTAAGTCTGTATAAAACCATATGCTTTGATCACCTCATCAAAGCGTATATTCCAACTCCGAGATGCTTGCAGCAGTCCATAAATGGATCATTGGAGCTTGCACACTTTGTTAGCACTTTTAGGATCGACAAAATCTTCTGGTTGCATCATATATAACTCTTCTTTAAGAAATCCATTAAGGAATGTAGTTTTGGCATCCATTTGCTAGATTCCATAATCATAAAATGTGGCAATTGCTAACATGATTCGGACCGACTAAAGCATCGCTACGGGTGAGAAAGTTTCATTGTAGTCAACTCTTTGAACTTGTCGAAAACCTTTCACGACAAGTCGATCTTTGTAGCCAGTAACATTATCATCAGCTTTAGTCTTCTCATTGAAGATCCATTTATTCTCTATGGCTGGCCGATCATCGAGCAAGTCCACCAAAGTCCACACTTTGTTCTCATACATGGATCCTATCTCAGATTTCATGGCCTCAAGCCATTTATCGGAATCTGGGCTCATCATAGCTTCTTCATAGTTCGTAGGTTCGTCATGGTCTAGTAACATGACTTACAGAACAGGATTACCATACCACTCTGGTGCGGAACGTGCTCTGTTCAACCTACGAGGTCCACTAGTAGTTTGATCTGAAGTTTCATGATCATCATCATTAGCTTCCTCTCTAGTTGGTGTAGGCATCACGGGAACGGATTTCTCTGATGTGCTAGTTTCCAAATTGAGAAAAGGTGCAATTACCTCATCAAGTTCTACTTTCCTCCCACTCACTTCTTTTGAGAGAAACTCCTTCTCTAGAAATGTTCCATTCTTGGCAACAAAGATCTTGCCTTCGGATCTGTGGTAGAAGGTGTACCCAATTGTTTCCTTAGGTTATCCTATGAAGATGCACTTCTCCAATTTGGGTTCGAGCTTATCAGGCTGAAGCCTTTTGACATAAGTGTCACAACCCCAAACTTTAAGAAACGACAGCTTAGGTTTCTTGCCAAACCACAGTTCATACGGTGTCATCTCAATGGATTTAGACGGTGCCCTATTTAACGTGAATGCAGTTGTCTCTAATGCATAACCCCAAAATGATAGTGGTAAATCGGTAAGAGACATCATAGATCGCACCATAGCTAATAAAGTACGGTTACGACGTTCGGACACACCATTACGCTGTGGTGTTCCAGGTGGCGTGAGTTGTAAAACTATTCCACATTGTTTTAAATGAAGGCCAAACTCGTAACTCAAATATTCACCTCCACGATCAGATCATAGAAACTTTATTTTCTTATTATGATGATTCTCTACTTTGCTCTGAAATTCTTTGAACTTTTCAAATGTCTCAGACTTGTGTTCCATTAAGTACATATACCCATATATGCTCAAATCATCAGGTTAGAAAATAACGATACCCGCCGCATGCTTCAATACTTATCGGACCGCATACATCGATATGTATTATTTCCAACAAGTCATTAGCTCGCTCCATTGTTCCAGAGAATGGAGTTTTAGTCATCTTGCCCATGAGGCAAGGTTCGCAAGTATCAAATGATTCATAATCAAGTGACCCCAAAAGTCCATCTGCATGGAGTTTCTTCATGCAGTTTACACCAATATGACCTAAGCGACAATGCCACATGTATGTTGCACTATCATTATCAACTTTGTATCTTTTGGCATCAATATTAAGAATATGTGTATCACTACGATCGAGATTCAGTAAACCATTCACATTGCGTGTATGACCATAGAAGGTTTTATTCATGTAAACAGAACAGTAATTATTCTCTGACTTAAATGAATAATTGTATTGCAATAAACATGATCTACTCATATTCATGCTTAATGCAAACACCAAACAACATTTATTTTAGGTTCAACACTAATCTCAAAGGTAGATGGAGTGTGCGATGGTGATCGTATCAATCTTGGAATCACTTCCAACACATATCATCACTTCGCTCTTAACAAGTCTCTGTTCATTCTGCAACTCCTATTTCGAGTTACTAATCTCAGCAACTGAACAGGTATCAAATACCTAGGGGTTGCTAGGAACACTGATACGTCTCTAAAAGGATCGAGAAGAGGTGTCTAGAGGGGGGTGATTAGACCCTCAACAAGTAAATATAGCAGTTTTGAAGTTTTTCAAGTTGAGGTTCGAAACTAGCACAAGTTCAAGCATTCACAATACAATTCAAGCAAGCATGCAAAGAGTATATGAGCAGCGGAAAGTAAAGCATGCAACTTGCAAGAAAGTAAAGGGATGGGATTGGAGTGTGTAAACGCAATTGGAGACATGGAGATTTTTGGCGTGGTTCCGATAGGTGGTGCTATCGTACATCCACGTTGGTGGAGACTTCAACCCACGAAGGGTAACGGTTGCGCAAGTCCATGGAGGGCTCTACCCATGAAGGGTCCACGAATAAGCAACCTTGTCTATACCACCATGGCCATCGCCCACGAAGGACTTGCCTCACTTGGGTAGATGTTCACGAAGTAGGCAATCTCCTTGCCCTTACAAACTCCTTGGTTCAACTCGACAATCTTAACGGAGGCTCCCAAGTGACACCTAACCAATCTAGGAGACACCACTCTCCAAAAGGTAATAGATGGTGTGTTGATGCTGAACTCCTTGCTCTTGTGCTTCAAATGATAGTCTCCCCAACACTCAACTCTCTCTCATAGATTTGGCTATGGTGGAAAGATGATTTGAGTGGAAAGAAACTTGGGGAAGGCTAGAGATCAAGATTCTTGTGGTTGGAATGGAATGTCTTGGTCTCAACACATGAGTAGGTGGTTCTCTCTCAGAAAATGAATAGTGGAAGTGTAGGCACGTTCTGATGGCTCTCCCCACGAATGAAGAGTGGGTGGAGGGGTATATATAGCCTCCACACAAAATCTAGCCACTACACACAGATTCCCAAACTCGGTGAGACCGAATGGTGAAACTCGGTCAGACCAATTCAGGTCAAAATGTGAACGTTAGAGTTTTCGGTGGGACTGACAAGGTCAACTCAGTGGGACCGATGTCCAAGGGTTAGGGTAAAACCTCAACTCGGTTTGACCGATTACACAAACTCGGTGAGACCGATTTTGGTAATAAGCAAACAGAGAATTGGTCAAGCAAACTCGGTGGTACCGATGCACAAACTCGGTGACACCGAAATTATCGCAATAGGCAACAGTGAGTTTGCAAGCCCATCTCAGTGAGACCGAGATCCCATCGGTGAGACCGAACTGATTAGGGTTTGGTAGTGCCTATATCAAATGAACTCGATGGCGCCGGATAGATCAAATCAGTGGACCGAGTTTGACTTTTAGGTTTAGGACATATGTGGATATGAGAAAGTGGTTGAGGGCTTTGGAGGATATCACTAAGCACTTTGAGCAAGCAAGCCATTAAGCAACACCTCATCCCCTTTTAATAGTATTGGCTTTCCTATGGACTCAATGTGATCTTGGACCACTAAAATGAAAATGTAGAGTCTTGAGCTTCTGTCAATATTTGTCCTTAGCATCTTGAAGGGGTTCCACATCCTCTTGTCCATGCCACTCCAATGTTGAACTTATCTGAAATATACTAGATGAAAAATATTAGTCCAACAAGAGATATGTTGACATTAATTACCAAAATCACCCAGGGAGCGCTTGTGCTTTCAGTCTCCCCCTTTTTGGAAATTGATGACAACATACATCAAAGCTTTAGATAAGGGTATGAAGAAAAGTAGCAAGTAAAGCTTTGGAAGGACATGCAACATGCATTAGCTCCCCCTACATGTATGCAATCGTGTGATGATAGATCATAAGAGTATGAGAATGCATGAGCATGACAGAGCAAGCAATGAGTTACATGTTTCTTGGCTATATTCATCAGAGCAAATGGTGTAGACACTCGAAATATACCTTCATGTTCATGAGTCCTTCTTGCAAAAAAAATACTTTAGCAAGAGATCCTCATGCACATGAGTGTGATGCATATACTTACCTTGTGGTCTTGAACTAGCTTTGGAAGAGATGAACCTGAGTAAACAAGGTTAGATAAAACAAGAACATCTACTAGACAGAGCAAGAACAGGAGATCATAAGAATACCAAGATTGGGAAGACATGTAGAGAGTGAGTACTAGGTAATCTATTTGGTGATAGATATGCAGTGAATCCGAAAGATTTTCTTCCCTTAGGAGTGAGCTCTCTCCCCCTGAATCTGACATTGGATCATGGGAGAAGATAGAGTAAGAAAATTAGAGAAACAAGAAAAATAGAGCAAAATAATCCCAACACATACTATCATGTCTTTCCCCTCTTGAACACATGAGACAACTTTCCTCTTAAGAATAAGAAGCATCAGGAGAAACTTTAGCATTCTCTCTTATGTGATAAGCTTTGATGTGCTCTCTCTCTCCCCCTTTGACATCAATTTCCAAGAAGGGACTTCTGGAGCATGAGTCAAGTAGGTTTGGTCCTTGAGTCACATTACAAAGCAACATGTAATAGGATGCTAGTAGAGGACAAGTATCACTGAGTGGAGCTGGGACAAATGTGCAGGATGCAAGTGACACAATATTTTCTCAGTATTGAAATCGGTAACACCGAGTTGTTATTTTCGGTGGCACCGAGAGGGTTCGGTTTGGCCGAAGAAAACAAACTGGTGAGGCCTAGTTCAATCCAGAGAGAAAACAAATGTCACCACAGCTCACTTAGGAAAATAAGATCTCACAAAGATATGCAAGTAATTGTTGGGGATCGTAGCAGAAATAAAATTTTCTACGCATCACCAAGATCAATCTATGGAGTCATCTAGCAACGAGAGAGAGGAGTGCATCTACATACCCTTGTAGACCGCGAGCAGAAGTGTTCAAGAGAACGGGGTTGATGGAGTCGTACTCGTCGTGATCCCAATAACCGATGATCCTAGCGCCGAACGGATGGCACCTCCGCGTTCAACACACGTACGAAGCGGAGACGTCTCCTCCTTCTTGATATAGCAAGGAGGAGGGAGAGGTTGTGTAACGCCCCGGATTCGATGCGCCAGGTGTCCGCCAGTTATTCGCCGTAGTTGCCATGTCATTTGCTTGCGTGTTGCACTTTGCCATGTCATCATCTGCATTTCATATCATGTCATCATGTGCATTTCATTTTGCATACGTGTTCATCTCTTGCATCCGAGCATTTTCCCCGTTGTCCGTTTTGAAATCCGGCACTCCTATGTCCTCCGGCGTTCCCCTTTTGCCTCTTCTCTTGTGCGGGTGTTAAACTTTCTTGGAATGGCCCGAGGTTTGCCAAGCGGCCTTGGTATAGCGCCGGTAGGCCGCCTGTCAAGTTTCGTGCCATTTGGAGGTCGTTTGATACTCCAACGGTTAACCGGGTAACCGTAAAGCCCTCTTTGTGTTGCAGCCCAACACCCCTTCCAAAGTGGCCCAAAACCCAGCAAACTCCCCTCCATGCTCTCGGTCGTTCGATCACGATCGCGTGGCCGAAAACCGCTCCTCATTTGGACTCTCCTAGCCCCTTCTATCTATAAAAAGACCTCCCCCTCCGAAATTTCGGGTCCAAACCCTAGCCCTCCCCTCCGCGCCGCCGGACATGTCCGCCGACGGCCGGACGAAATCGCGCCGCCGCTCCCGTCCAACCCACGGACGCCACGTGGCGCCCCGCGCGTCCCCGCCACCGCCGGCCCGCTCGGCCCGGGCGCGGCCCACCCGAGCCCATCCGGCCGCGCCGCCGGCCCGCGCGTGCTCCGCCGCCCGGTGCCTCCCGCGCCCACCGCTGCCTCCCGCCGGCGACCGTCCCCGCCGCCGCGCCCCTCCGGCCGGCCCCCGAGCCTCCTCCGTCGGCATCGCCCCGGATCTCCGCCGCCGCGCGCCGCCAGCTCCGCCCCGCCGGCCCCTCGCCTCCCCTTCACCGCCGACCCCGCCGCCAGACTGCTCCGCCGCCGCCCGACCCCGCGCCGCCGAGCCCCTCCGCCGCTCGCGCCGAGACGCGCCTCCCCGTGCGCCTCCCTCCGCCCCGCCCGGCCTCTCGCGGGCCTCCAGCGCCGCGTCCCCCCGCCAAGCTCAGACCTCGCCGGCGTCGCCGCATGCCGCGACTCGCCGCTCCGCCGACGCGGGCCCCCGCGCTCCTCGCGCCGGCTCCGGCAGTCGTCCACCGGATCCAGCTCCTCCTCCGGCAGCACTCCCCGCCGCTCGGCTCCCTCCTCGTCCTCGTGCGGCACTCCTTGCGTCCCGTCCCCCCAGTAAAATCCTCCAAGTCCGAATATTTGCATTATCATGCCATGTTCATCGCATCGTATCTCTGTGCATCTAGCTTCCGTTTTGTGCGTATAATATGTCAAATTGTTCAGTCTCGACGAGTACTTCATTTCATTCCATTGCATCATTTTCATTTGAGCTCATCTTGATGCCCGAAATGCTGTTGGAAGAGTGCATGTGCTGTTAATCTGCTGAAACTGTTATAACTTGCTCATTTGTCATTTTTGCCATGATTGATGTGTGCATCCTATGAGTATGAGCTCTACATGTGTTTTGATCTATGCCATGCCATCTTTCCAGAGGTGCTATCCATGTATTTTTGTGAGTTGTGTACTAAGTGCATCGAGCTTGTTAAGTAGGGTACTTGCTATTGCTGTTTTGCTAGACAGATTCTGTTATTTTGTGATGCCATGTAAACCTGCTTCTACAAGTCATTGTGTGCATAATCTGGAGATGATCAATAAATATGTTTTGATCTACATTTCATGCTCTATCCATTCATGCCCCTGTTTGCATTTATAGCCTGTTGTAGATTGTTCATATCTTGCTCCAAAGTTGCTAAATGATGTTGCTGTCAGCCTATTAACATTAAGTTCAATGTTTCCATGATTGTTTGCTAGTGATCCATGCACCCTATGACCTTGCTCTTGCCATGTATAGCTTCACAAACATGTCTTCTTATTGTTGGTTGCCCTGCCATGCCATGTATTGCTCTGTGGTGAGTGGTTCAAGCTCACCAACATGCCTACTTATTGTTGTTCCTGCCATGTATGAATCTGTAATATAACTTGCCATGTTTACATGGGTGCCATCATATTTTCTGATCCTTTTTGGCTCATGGTCAGTAAGGGTCTTTTGTTCTATGCATTTAGTAGTATCATGCCATGCCTTTGTTTGACATGATAAGTTCCTGTAACATGTCGTTTGACAGCTCTAAACATTGCAACCTGATGTTATTTCTGCTAAAGTCTGAAACTGTTATTATTTGCAATCTTACCATGTCCTTTTGAGCATGTTCTAGTTGTTTCGGGAGATAGCTCAGTGTTCATGTTTTGTTATGCTTTACCTGTACTTCATGCCCATGCCTTTTGTTATTATGTTGGGGTGCTGTAGCATATTGTTTTGATGCTTGCAATATGCCTAGTTGCTGTTATGGACAGATTGTTGTTATGACTTGTATAGAGTGTATGTGTTGAACCGTTGCTCCGTTTTGAGTGTGCTCTATATGAAACTTGCTTGATTTTGCATGTAGTTTCATATTATCATGTTGCATCCTTGTTTTGAGGTGTTTGCTTGATGTTTGGATGCATTTTGCATCAATGCCATGCTTAACTTGTTTTGCTCATATCTTCTAGGCCGTAGCTCCGAATCTAATGAACTTTATATGTAACTTGACTAGAATTTCGTGTAGATCATCTTGGTGCATCTTAACTTGCTGTTTAACAACTTGAACATAAGGTTTATTCAGATCTGGACCAATTTCGAAATTTGCATATGAGGACTTACCGGAATTGTTATATGTTGTTTCCCGGCCTCATTTAAACTTGCCTTGATGTGTTGTTCTTGTTTGCATCATCTCTTGCCATGAGTAGCTTCATGTAGCTTTGTCATGCATCATGCTTGTTGTGCATCATGTCTTGTCTATGTGTGGTGTGTTTACCATGTTGTGTGCTTCTTCTCGATAGTTCCCGTTTCGTTGCGATCGTGAGGATGCGTTCGTCTACGTGTGGTTCGTCTTCGTGGCTTCATCTTCTTCATGGACTCGTTCTTCTTCCTTGCGGGATTTCAGGCAAGATGACCGCTACCCTGGATCTCACTACTATCATTGCTATGCTAGTTGCTTCGTTCTATCGCTATGCTGCGTTACCTATCATTTGCTCTTCAAGCCTCCCAAATTGCCATGAACCTCTAACCTTTGACACCATTCCTAGCAAACCGTTGCTTGGCTATGTTACCGCTTTGCTCAGCCCCTCTTATAGCGTTGCTAGTTGCAGGTGAAGTTGAAGATTGCTCCATGGTGGACAGGATTTTGTTGGGATATCACAATATCTCTTATATTATTAATGCATCTATATATTTGGTAAAGGGTGGAAGGCTCGGCCTTATGCCTGGTGTTTTGTTCCACTCTTGCCGCCCTAGTTTCCGTCATACCGGTGTTATGTTCCCGGATTTTGCGTTCCTAACGCGGTCGGGTGATTTATGGGACCCCCCTGACAGTTCGCTTTGAATAAAACTCCTCCAGCAAGGCCCAACCTTGGTTTTACCATTTGCCTCACCACCACCTACCTTTCCCTTGGGAGTAATTAACCCAAGGGTCATCTTTATTATAGCCCCCCCCCCGGGCCAATGCTTGTCTAAGTGTTGGTCCGAAACTGAGCACCTGCGGGGCCACCTCGGGCAACTCGGAGTCTGGTTTACTCGTAGCTTGCTTATCCGGTGTTGCCCTGAGAACGAGATATGTGCAGCTCCTATCGGGATTGTCGGCGCATCGGGCGGCTTTGCTGGTCTTGTTTTACCATTGTCGAAATGTCTTGTAAACCGGGATTCCGAGACTGATCGGGTCTTCCTGGGAGAAGGAATATCCTTCGTTGATCGCGAGAGCTTATCATGGGCTAAGTTGGGACACCCCTGCAGGGTATAAACTTTCGAGAGCCGTGCCCGCGGTTATGTGGCAGATGGGAATTTGTTAATGTCCGGTTGTAGATAACTTGACACCAGATCCGAATTAAAACGCATCAACCGCGTGTGTAGCCGTGATGGTCTCTTCTCGGCGGAGTCCGGGAAGTGAACACGGTTTCTGGGTTATGTTTGACGTAAGTAGGTGTTCAGGATCACCTCTTGATCATTGCTAGCTTCACGACCGTTCCTTTGTTCTCTTCTCGCTCTCATTTGCGTATGTTAGCCACCATATCATGCTTAGTCGCTGCTGCAACCTCACCACTTTACCCCTTCCTTTCCCATTAAGCTTTGCTAGTCTTGATACCCATGGTAATGGGATTGCTGAGTCCTCGTGGCTCACAGATTACTACAACAACAGTTGCAGGTACAGGTTATGCGATGATCATGACGCGAGAGCGATGTTGCTTGTTTGGAGTTCTTCTTCTGCTTCTTCTTCGATCAGGGGATAGGTTCCAGGTCGGCAGCCTGGGCTAGCAGGGTGGATATTGTTTGAGTTTCTGTTTATGTATCATCCGTAGTCGGATTTTGATCTTGTGTATGATGATGTTGTATTCATGTGGCATTGTATGCCTCTTGTATGTATCCCCATCTATTATGTAATGTTGATGTAATGATATCCACCTTGCAAAAGCGTTCCAATATGCGGGTCTATCCTTGGTGGGACCTTCGAGTTCCTTTTGGATAGGGTCGCATATTGGGCGTGACAAGTTGGTATCAGAGCCTCGACCGACCTTAGGAGCCCCCTTGATTGATCGTGTAGTTTGGCCGTTGTTGAGTCTAGAAGAAAACTGTTTTTGGAGTCTAGTTATATCAGGAGAGTAGGAATTCTTTTTACTCCTCAGTCCCTTCGTCGCTCTGGTGAGGAATCTTGACGTAGGTCTTTTGAATTACTCCTCTTCCCCTTCAAAATTTTCTTTAGGATCACGTGGTTAGTTTTTGTTCATTGTCCATCCTCTTTTGTCCGGTGCATCTCTCGTCAAGCTGATTCAAACCTCTTTGTCTTTGGGAGATCAATCCTCAGCTCTTTTCGATCGATGTTGTTTCTCTGTCCGAAGTTGTCCTTGTTTTTACCACCCACCCACCCTTCTTCCTCTCAGAATCGGAGTCTGTAATCGAGTATCCATCCTACTCGTGCGAAGTCTTTGTTTCCTATCCTCATTGTTTTCAACCGGTGTTTCCTCTTCAAGATATTCGTCGTTTTTCCCCTTCCAAGTTACCCTTGTTTTCCCGCCCTCCCACCCTTTTTCTTCCCGGAGTCTGAATCTCTCTCGACTATCTATTTCATTCGTACGGAGCCTCTTCAGTCTTCCCTCATTTATTTCAATCGGTGAATTATCGTCTCGTTTATCATTCTTCATCTTTTTCCGGTGCACTCAATTCAAGTTTTTTGGTGTTGATCATATTCTTTTCCTTGGATCAAGTGTTCTCCTTGCTTGTTTGCCTCTCGCCATTCAATCATTCCGGAGTTCAGAAGAAATCTCAGGAGATTCGTCTGTGTTCTAATTAATTCGAGGTTGTCACCTCATTCTAATATTTTAAATTGTTCCGGAGCATCATCTATCTCTTCAACATCTTTTCCAACGGTGTTTTCTTCTAGTGGGCCCTAACCCACAGGTCTTTTCCCAGGATCTTACCTGACTCTTATAATTCCCCCGGAGTTATTCTCAATTCTTTTCAAGTGTGACGTAAGAATGAGTTTCATCAGTCACATGCCTTCTCCAAGATCGCTTTCAAATTCTTTTCATTGTTGGCTCAACCTCTCTGCTTTTCATTCTACCGGAGTATCTCAGTAATTTCGGTGGTGTTTCTCGTCATCATTTGAAGATAGAAGAAGAGTTTTCTCTAAATGTTGTCCGTTCTCTCAAAGATTCGTGGTTCTAGCTTCATGTATCCTCTCATATTATTCCGTTTGTCAGATATTCTTTCTTATCCATCTGGAGTATTTCAGGAGTTGCTTTCTCTCTCGATCATCCGGAGGTCATCTTTTCGAAAGATTTCTTCGTTCTAAGTTTTCAGCTTTGGTCGTCTCTATATTCTCCCGGTGCTTCGTTCAAGTATTCTTCAACCAGTTCGCGATCCCGCCATTATCTTGTCTTTTATTCCTCAAGTATCTTTGTGCTTTTCTAATTCTTCCCGGTGATTCAGTCTCTTTCATCAGTCATTTTCGAATTCTCATGGTGGTTCTTTCAGATTCTTTTCCTTGTTTATCATATTAATTCATTCGTTTTTTTTCAATCCTACCGGTGGTTCATGAAGACCTTCTCAAGTTTGCGATATGTCACTTCTCAATTCTCTTTCGAGAAGAATAAGTAGTATGCAAAATCCATTGCTTCGCATCAATTTAATTGGTGGAGGATAAGCATACAATAAATCTTATTCTTATTTCATCCAAGCGATTAACCCCTTCCTTCGGAGTTTGTTCTTCATGAATAAATTCTAGTTCCAAGTGTTTTCATCTTTTCTTTCCGGAGTTCAAATTTTCCTCGGCCATCTCGTCGGAACCTCCATCTAAATCACCGCAAGGCTCATCTTATTCTTTCATCCTTCATTCTATCTCACCATCCTTTTGTCACCGGAGTTCTTCATGGTGGTTCATCATGATTTAATTCATTCTTCAAGAGCTCATCAAGATTCTTATTGGTGGAATTCAAGTATCTTTTCTTCTTGCATCTCAAAGTGCAATTAATTCTCCATATTCTTTTGAAGTGGAGTTTTGCATTTCTTTGTTCTTCTCAGATATTCAAATCCGTTCAACTTTTCCTTCTAAGTTCTTTTCATTCAACTCTTTCTATTCTTTCCGGAGGTTTTGTGTCATGTCTTCATCAAGTGTCATCCCATCCTCTCTAGCTCGTGTTCTATTCCTTCCTGTTTCAGCCGGAGTGCTGCCTAAATCCTTTCAGACTTATTCATTTCTTTTCTCATTCTAACCACTCCAGTTAGAACGAGTGGTTTCATAGTCTATCTGATTCCGTGAGTTTGCGATTCTCGTCATTCTCGTCGTTCCTCTCTTCTTCTCGAGTGCTCTCGATTCTTTGCTTCTTCTCTTCTACTCTTGTTTTCACCTCATCCTTTTTCCCTTCCATCTCGGTCCTAAGATCTCGGGACGAGATCTCTTGTTAGTGGAGGAGTGTTGTAACGCCCCGGATTCGATGCGCCAGGTGTCCGCCAGTTATTCACCATAGTTGCCTTGTCATTTGCTTGCGTGTTGCACTTTGCCATGTCATCATCTGCATTTCATATCATGTCATCATGTGCATTTCATTTTGCATACGTGTTCATCTCTTGCATCCGAGCATTTTCCTCGTTGTCCGTTTTGCAATCCGGCACTCCTATGTCCTCCGGCGTTCCCCTTTTGCCTCTTCTCTTGTGCGGGTGTTAAACTTTCTCGGAATGGCCCGAGGTTTGCCAAGCGGCCTTGGTATAGCACCGGTAGACCGCCAGTCAAGTTTCGTGCCATTTGGAGGTCGTTTGATACTCCAACGGTTAACCGGGTAATCGTAAAGCCCTCTTTGTGTTGCAGACCAACACCCCCTCCAAAGTGGCCCAAAACCCAGCAAACTCCCCTCCATGCTCTCGGTCGTTCGATCACGATCGCGTGGCCGAAAACCGCTCCTCATTTAGACTCTCCTAGCCCCCTCTACCTATAAATAGACCTCCCCCTCCGAAATTTCGGGTCCAATCCCTAGCCCTCCCCTCCGCGCCGCCGGACATGTCCGCCGGCGGCCGGACGAAATCGCGCCGCCGCTCCCGTCCAACCCGCGGACGCCATGTGGCGCCCCGCGCGTCCCCGCCGCCGCCAGCCCGCTCGGCCCGGGCGCGGCCCACCCGAGCCCATCCGGCCGCGCCGCCGGCCCGCGCGTGCTCCGCCGCCCGGTGCCTCCCGCGCCCGCCGCCGCCTCCCGCCGGCGACCGTCCCCGCTGCCGCGCCCCTCCGGCCGGCCCCCGAGCCTCCTCCGTCGGCATCGCCCCGGATCTCCGCCACCGGGCGCCGCCAGCTCCGCCCCGCCGCCGGACTGCTCCGCCGCCGCCCCGCGGGCGCCCGACCCGCGCCGCCGGGCCCCTCAGCCGCCCGCGCCGCGACGCGCCTCCCCGGCGCCTCGCCTCCGCCGCCGCCCTGCCTCTCCAGCGCCCCGTCCCCCGCGCCAAGCTCCGCCACCTCACCGGCGTCCGCCCCATGGCCGCCCGAGCTCGGAGCCGAGCTCCGCCGGCGCGCACCCCCGCCGCTCCTCGGCGCGGCTCCGGCCAGATCCGGCCACGGGAGGGCCGGATCCAGCCATCCCTTCCTCCGGCGAGCCTCCCCGCCTCTTAGGCCCCCTTCCTCGTCCTCTCCGGCGAAACTCCGGCGAGCTCTCCGCCTCACCTCAAAATCCGTGCAGCCCGAGGTTGACCCCGAAGTCCTCTAAGTCCCGAATATTTTTGAATAATCATGCCATGTTCGATCTGCTGTATCTCTGTGCATACTGCTCCGTTTCATGCGTATAATATGTCAAATTGTTCGCCTCGACGAGTACTTCATTTCGTTCCATTGCATCATTTTCATTTGAGCTCATCTTGATGCCCGAAATGCTGTTGGAAGAGTGCGTGTTGATGTTAATCTGCTGAAACTGTTATAACTTGCTCATTTGTCATTTTTGCCATGATTGATGTGTGCATCCTATGAGTATGAGCTCTACATGTGTTTTGATCTATGCCATGCCATCTTTCCAGAGGTGCTATCCATATATTTTTGTGAGTTGTGTACTGAGTGCATCGAGCTTATTAAGTAGGGTACTTGCTATTACTGTTTTGCTAGGCAGATTCTGTTATTTTGTGATGCCATGTAAACCTGCTTCTACAAGTCATTGTGTGCATAATCTGGAGATGATCAATAAATATGTTTTGATCTACATGTCATGCTCTATCCATTCATGCCCCTGTTTGCATTTATAGCTTGTTGTAGATTGTTCATATCTTGCTCCAAAGTTGCTAAATGATGTTGCTGTCAGCCTGTTAACATTAAGTTCAATGTTTCCATGATTGTTTGCTAGTGATCCATGCACCCTATGACCTTGCTCTTGCCATGTATAGCTTCACAAACATGTCTTCTTACTGTTGGTTGCCTTGCCATGCCATATATTGCTCTGTGGTGAGTGGTTCAAGCTCACCAACATGCCTACTTATTGTTGTTCCTGCCATGTATGAATCTGTAATATAACTTGCCATGTTTACATGGGTGCCATCATATTTTCTGATCCTTTTTGGCTCATGGTCAGTAAGGATCTTTTGTTCTATGCATTTAGTAGTATCATGTCATGCCTTTGTTTGCCATGATAAGTTCCTGTAACATGTCGTTTGATAGCTCTAAACATTGCAACCTGATGTTATTTCTGCTAAAGTCTGAAACTGTTATTATTTGCAATCTTACCATGTCCTTTTGAGCATGTTCTAGTTGTTTCTGGAGATAGCTCAGTGTTCATGTTTTGTTGTGCTTTACCTGTACATCATGCCCATGCCTTTTGTTATTATGTTAGGGTGATGTAGCATATTGTTTTGATGCTTGCAAGATGCCTAGTTGCTGTTATGGACAGATTGTTGTTATGCTTTGTATAGAGTGTATGTGTTGAACCGATGCTCCGTTTTGAGTGTGCTCTATATGAAACTTGCTTGATTTTGCATGTTGTTTCATATTATCATGTTGCATCCTTGTTTTGAGGTGTTTGCTTGATGTTTGGGTGCATTTTGCATCAATGCCATGCTTAACTTGTTTTGCTCATATCTTCTAGGCCGTAGCTCCGAATCTAATGAACTTTATATGTAACTTGACTAGAATCTCGTGTAGATCATCTTGGTGCATCTTAACTTGCTGTTTAACAACTTGAACATAAGGTTTATCCAGTTCTGGACCAATTTCGAAATTTGCATATGAGGACTTACCGGAATTGTTATATGTTGTTCCCGGCCTCATTTAAACTTGCCTTGATGTGTTGTTCTTGTTTGCATCATCTCTTGCCATGAGTAGCTTCGTGTAGCTTTGTCATGCATCATGCTTGTTGTGCATCATGTCTTGCCTATGTGTGGTGTGTTTACCATGTTGTGTGCTTCTTCTCGATAGTTCCCGTTTCGTTGCGACCGTGAGGATGCGTTCGTCTACGTGTGGTTCGTCTTCGTGGCTTCATCTTCTTCATGGACTCGTTCTTCTTCCTAGCGGGATTTCAGGCAAGATGACCGTCACCCTGGATCTCACTACTATCATTGCTATGCTAGTTGCTTTGTTCTATCGCTTTGCTGCGTTACCTATCATTTGCTCTCCAAGCCTCCCAAATTGCCATGAACCTCTAACCTTTGACACCATTCCTAGCAAACCGTTGCTTGGATATGTTACCGCTTTGCTCAGCCCTCTTATAGCGTTGCTAGTTGCAGGTGAAGTTGAAGATTGCTCCATGGTGGACAGGATTTTGGTTGGGATATCACAATATCTCTTATATTATTAATGCACCTATATATTTGGTAAAGGGTGGAAGGCTCGGCCTTATGCCTGGTGTTTTGTTCCACTCTTGCCGCCCTAGTTTCCGTCATACCGGTGTTATGTTCCCGGATTTTGCGTTCCTTACGCGGTCGGGTGATTTATGGGACCCCCTTGACAGTTCGCTTTGAATAAAACTCCTCCAGCAAGGCCCAACCTTGGTTTTACCATTTGCCTCACCACCACCTACTTTTCCCTTGGGAGTAATTAACCCAAGGGTCATCTTTATTATAGCCCCCCGGGCCAATGCTTGTCTAAGTGTTGGTCCAAACTAGAGCACCGTGCGGGAGCATTCCTTGGCAACTTGGATTCGTCGGTTACCTGTACGCTTCGCTTATCCGGTGTTGCCCTGAGAACGAGATATGTGCAGCTCCTATCGGGATGTCGGTGCATCGGGCGGCTTTGCTGGTCTTGTTTTACCATTGTCGAAATGTCTTGTAAACCAGGATTCCGAGACTGATCGGGTCTTCCTGGGAGAAGGAATATCCTTCGTTGATCGCGAGAGCTTATCATGGACTAAGTTGGGACACCCCTGCAGGGTTATAAACTTTCGAGAGCCGTGCCCGCGGTTATGTGGCAGATGGGAATTTGTTAATGTCCGGTTGTAGATAACTTGACACCAGATCCGAATTAAAACGCATCAACCGCGTGTGTAGCCGTGATGGTCTCTTCTCGGCGGAGTCCGGGAAGTGAACACGGTTTCTGGGTTATGTTTGACGTAAGTAGGTGTTCAGGATCACCTCTTGATCATTGCTAGCTTCACGACCGTTCCGCTTGTTTCTCTTCTCGCTCTCATTTGCGTATGTTAGCCACCATATCATGCTTAGCCGCTGTTGCAACCTCACCACTTTACCCCTTCCTTTCCCATTAAGCTTTGCTAGTCTTGATACCCATGGTAATGGGATTGCTGAGTCCTCGTGGCTCACAGATTACTACAACAACAGTTGTAGGTTCAGGTTATGCGATGATCATGACGCGAGAGCGATGTTGCTTGTTTTGGAGTTTCTTCTTCTGCTTCTTCGATCAGGGGATATGTTCCAGGTCGGCAGCCTGGGCTAGCAGGGTGGATATTATATGAGTTTCTATTTATGTATCATCCGTAGTCGGATGTTGATCTCTTGTATGATGATGTTGTATTCATGTGGCATTGTATGCCTCTTGTATGTATCCCCATCTATTATGTAATGTTGATGTAATGATATCCACCTTGCAAAAGCGTTCCAATATGCGGGTCCATCCTTGGTGGGACCTTCGAGTTCCTTTTGGATAGGGTCGCATATTGGGCGTGACAGGTTGAGGAAGAGAGCTCTAGCAGCAGCACGACGGCGTGGTGGTGATGGAGCGGTAGTTCTCCGGCAGGGCTTCGCCAAGCTCTTACGGAGGAGAGGTGTTGGGGAGGGGAGGGGCTGCACCTTGGTTGTGGTGCTGCAGCCCTCCCCTCGCTCCTCTATTTATAGGAGAAGGGTGAAGGGGGGCCGGCCCCTCTAGATGGGATCTAGAGGGGGCGGCTGCCAAGGGGGGAAGGGGCTTGCCCCCCAAGCAAGGGAGGCGCCCCCCCTTAGGGTTCCCCCCAACCCTAGGCGCATGGGCCCTAGGGGGGTTGTGCCCAGCCCTCCAAAGGGCTGGTTTCCTTCCCTCTACAGCCCATGAGGCCCTCCGGGAGAGGTGGCCCCTCCCGGTGGACCCCCGGAACCCCTCCGGTGGCCCCGGTACAAGACCGGTATGCCCCCGAATATTTCCTGTGACCGTATGACAACTTCCCATATATAAATCTTCACCTCCGGACCATTCTGGAACCCCTCGTGACATCCAGGATCTCATCCGGGACTCCGAAAAACATTCGGTAATCACATACATATCTTCCTTATAACCCTAGCGTCATCGAACCTTAAGTGTGTAGACCCTACGGGTTCGGGAATCACGCAGACATGAGCGAGACAGCTCTTCGGCCAATAACCAACAGCGGGATCTGGATACCCATGTTGGCTCCCATATGTTCCATGATGATCTCATCATATGAAACGCGATGTCGAGGATTCAAGCAATCCCTTATACAATTCCCTTTGTCAATCGGTACGTTACTTGCCCGGGATTCGATCGTCGGTATCCCAATACCTCGTTCAATCTCATTACCGGCAAGTCACTATACTTGTTCCGTAATGCATGATCCCGTGACTAACTACTTAGTCACATTGAGCTCATTATGATGATGCATTACTGAGTGGGCCCAGAGATACCTCTCCGTCATACGTAGTGACAAATCCCAGTCTCGATTCATGCTAACCCAACAAACACTTTCGGAGATACCTATAGAGCACCTTTATAGTCACCCAGTTATGTTGTGACGTTTGGTACACCCAAAGCACTCCTACGGTATCCGGGAGTTACACTATCTCATGGTCTAAGGAAATGGTACTTGACATTAGAAAAGCTCTAGCAAAACGAACTACACGATCTTGTGCTATGCTTAGGATTGGGTCTTGTCCATCACATCATTCTCCTAATGATGTGATCCCGTTATCAATGACATCCAATGTCCATAGTCAGGAAACCATGACCATCTGTTGATCAATGAGCTAGTCAACTAGAGGCTCACTAGGGACATGGTGTGGTCTATGTATTCACACATGTATTACGGTTTCCGATCAATACAATTACAGCATGAACAATAGACAATTATCATGAACAAGGAAATATAATAATAACCATTTTATTATTGCCTCTAGGGCATATTTCCAACAGTCTCCCACTTGCACTAGAGTCAATAATCTAGTTACATTGTGATGAATCGAACACCCATAGAGTTCTAGTGTTGATCATGTTTTGCTCACGGAAGAGGTTTAGTCAACGGATCTGCGACATTCAGATCCGTATGCACTTTACAAATATCTATGTCTCCATCTTGAACATTTTCACGAAGAGTTGAAGTGACGCTTGATGTGTATGGTCTTCTTATGAAACCTAGGCTCCTTGGCAAGGGCAATAGCTCCAGTGTTGTCACAGAAGAGAGTCATCGGGCCCGACGCATTGGGAATAACTCCTAGGTCGGTAATGAACTCCTTCATCTAGATTGCTTCATGTGCTGCCTCCGAGGCTGCCAAGTACTCCGCTTCACATGTAGATCCTACCACGACACTTTGCTTGCAACTGCACCAGCTTACTGCCCCACCATTCATAATATACACGTATCCGGTTTGTGACTTGGAGTCATCCAGATCTGTGTCGAAGCTAGCATCGATGTAACCCTTTACGATGAGCTCTTTGTCACCTCCATAAACGAGAAACATATCCTTATTCCTTTTCAGGTACTTCGGGATATTCTTGACCGCTGTCCAGTGTTCCATGTCAGGATTACTTTGGTATCTTCCTACCAAACTTATGTCAAGGTTTACATCAGGTCTGGTACATAGCATGGCATACATAATAGACCCTATGGCTGAGGCATAGGGGATGACACTCATCTTTTCTCTATCTTTTGCCGTGGTCGGGCTTTGAACTGAGCTCAATTTCACACCCTGCAATACAGGAAAGAACCCTTTCTTGGACTGATCCATATTGAACTTCTTCAATATCTTATCAAGGTATGTGCTTTGTGAAAGACCTATGAGGCGTCTTGATCTATCTCTATAGATCTTGATGCCTAATATGTAAGCAGCTTCTCCCAGGTACTTCATTGAAAAACACTTATTCAAGTAGGCCTTTATGTTGTCCAAGAGTTCTATATCATTTCCCATCAACAGTATGTCATCCACATATAATATGAGAAATGCTACAGAGCTCCCACTCACTTTCTTGTAAACGCAGGCTTCTCCATAAGTTTGCATAAACCCAAACGCTTTGATCATTTCATCAACGCGAATGTTCCAACTCCGAGATGCTTGCACTAGCCCATAGATGGATCGCTGGAGCTTGCATACCTTGTTAGCATTCTTAGGATCGACAAAACCTTCCGGCTGCATCATATACAATTCTTCCTTAAGAAAACCGTTAAGGAATGCCATTTTGACGTCCATTTGCCATATTTCATAATCGTAGAATGCGGCAATTGCTAACATGATTCGGACGGACTTCAGCTTCGCTACGGGTGAGAAGGTCTCATCGTAGTCAACCCCTCGAAATTGTCGATAACCCTTAGCGACAAGTCGAGCCTTATAGATGGTAACATTACCATCCGCGTCCGTCTTCTTCTTAAAGATCCATTTATTTTCTATCTCTCGCCGATCATCGGGCAAGTCTGTCAAAGTCCATACTTTGTTTTCATACATGGATCCTATCTCGGATTGCATGGCTTCAAGCCATTTGTTGGAATCTGGGCCCGCTATCGCTTCTTCATAGTTCGAAGGTTCACCATTGTCTAACAACATGATTTCCAAGACAGGGTTGTCATACCATTCTGGTGTGTAACGTGTCCTTGTGGACCTACGAAGTTCAGTAGCAACTTGATCCGAAGTACCTTGATCATCATCATTAACTTCCTCTCTAGTCAGTGCAGGCACCACAGGAACATCTTCCTGAGCTGCGCTACTTTCCGGTTCAAGAGGCAGTGCTTCATCGAGTTCTACTTTCCTCCCACTTACTTCCTTCGAGAGAAACTCTTTCTCCAGAAAGGACCCATTCTTGGCAACAAAGATCTTGCCTTCGGATCTAAGGTAGAAGGTATACCCAATGGTTTCCTTAGGGTATCCTATGAAGATGCATTTTTCCAACTTGGGTTCGAGCTTTTCAGGTTGAAGTTTCTTGACATAAGCATCGCATCCCCAAACTTTTAGAAACGACAGCTTAGGTTTCTTCCCAAACCATAATTCATATGGTGTCGTCTCAACAGATTTAGACGGTGCCCTATTTAAAGTGAATGTAGCTGTCTCTAGAGCGTATCCCCAAAATGATAGCGGTAAATCGGTGAGTGACATCATAGATCGCACCATATCCAATAGAGTGCGATTACGACGTTCGAAGACACCGTTACGCTGAGGTGTTCCAGGCGGCGTGAGTTGTGAAACGATTCCACATTTCCTTAAGTGCATACCAAATTCGTGACTTAAATATTCTCCCCCACGATCTGATCGTAAGAACTTTATTTTTCGGTCACGTTGGTTCTCTACCTCATTCTGAAATTCCTTGGACTTTTCAAAGGTCTCAGACTTGTGTTTCATCAAGTAGACATACCCATATCTGCTTAAGTCATCAGTGAGAGTGAGAACATAACGATAGCCTCCGCGAGCCTCAACGCTCATTGGACCGCACACATCAGTATGTATGATTTCCAATAAGTTGGTTGCTCGCTCCATTGCTCCAGAGAACGGAGTCTTGGTCATTTTGCCCATGAGGCATGGTTCGCATGTGTCAAATGATTCGTAATCAAGAGACTCCAAAAGTCCATCAGCATGGAACTTCTTCATGCGTTTGACACCAATGTGACCAAGGCGGCAGTGCCACAAGTATGTGGGACTATCGTTATCAACATTACATCTTTTGGTATTCACACTATGAATATGTGTAACATCACGTTCGAGATTCATTCAGAATAAACCATTGACCAGCGGGGCATGACCATAAAACATATCTCTCATATAAATGGAACAACCATTATTTTCGGATTTAAATGAGTAGCCATCTCATATTAAACGAGATCCAGATACAATGTTCATGCTCAAAGCTGGCACTAAATAACAATTATTGAGGTTTAAAACTAATCCCATAGGTAAATGTAGAGGTAGCGTGCCGACGGCGATCACATCAACCTTGGAACCATTCCCGACGCGCATCGTCACCTCATCCTTCGCCAGTCTACGCTTATTCCGCAGCTCCTGTTTTTAGTTACAAATATGAGCAACCGCACCGGTATCAAATACCCAGGAGATACTACGAGTACTGGTAAGGTACACATCAATTACATGTATATCACATATACCTTTGGTGTTGCCAGCCTTCTTGTCTGCTAAGTACTTGGGGCAGTTCCGCTTCCAGTGTCCGCTTCCCTTGCAATAAAAGCACTCAGTCTCAGGTTTGGGTCCATGCTTTGGCTTCTTCCCGGCAACTGGCTTACCGGGCGTGGCAACTCCCTTGCCGTCCTTCTTGAAGTTCTTCTTACCCTTGCCTTTCTTGAAACTAGTGGTTTTATTGACCATCAACACTTGATGTTCCTTTTTGATCTCCACCTCCGCTAATTTCAGCATTGAAAATACCTCAAGAATGGTTTTCACCATCCCCTGCATATTGTAGTTCATCACAAAGCTCTTGTAGATAGGTGGGAGCGACTGGAGGATTCTGTCAATGACCGCGTCATCCGGGAGATTAACTCCCAGCTGAGACAAGCGGTTGTGCAACCCAGACATTTTGAGTATGTGCTCTGACAGAACCATTCTCCTCCATCTTACAACTGAAGAACTTGTCGGAGACTTCATATCTCTCGACCCGGGCATGAGCTTGGAAAACCATTTTCAGCTCTTGAAACATCTCATATGCTCCGTGCTGCTCAAAACACTTTTGGAGCCCCGGTTCTAAGCTGTAAAGCATGCCGCACTGAACCAGGGAGTAATCATCACTACGCGACTGCCAGGCGTTCATAACGTCTTGAGTTGCTGGGAAAACCGGTGCTTCACCTAGCGGTGCATCTAGGACATATGCTTTCTTGGCAGCTATGAGGATGATCCTCAAGTTCCGGACCCAGTCCGTATAGTTGCTGCCATCGTCTTTCAGCTTGGTTTTCCCTAGGAACGCATTGAAGTTGAGGGCAACATTAGTGTGGGCCATTTGATCTACAAGACATATTGCAAAGATTTTTGACTAAGTTCATGATAATTAATTTCATCTAATCAAATTATATAATGAACTCCCACTCAGAAAGACATCCCTCTATTCATCTAAGCAATACATGATCCGACTCAACTAGGCCGTGTCCGATCATCATGTGAGACGGACTAGTCATCATCAGTGAACATCTTCATGTTGATCGTATCTTCTATACGACTCATGTTCGACATTTCAGTCTCTTGTGTTCCGAGGCCATGTCTGTACATGCTAGGCTCGTCAAGTCAACGTAAGTGTTTTGCATGTGTAAATCTGGCTTACACCCGTTGTATGTGAGCGTTAGAATCTATCACACCCGATCAACATGTGGTGCTTCGAGACAACGAACTTTTGCAATGGCGCACAGTTTGGGGGAACACTTTCTTGAAATTATTATGAGGGATCATCTTATTTATGCTACCGTCATTCTAAGCAAATAAGATGTAGAACATGATAAAAATCACATGCAATCAAATAGAGACATGATACGGCCAATATCATTTTGCTCCTTTTGATCTCCATCTTCGGGGCACCATGATCATCATCGTCACCGGCATGACACCATGATCTCCATCATCATGATCTCCATCATCGTGTCTTCATGAAGTTGTCACGCCAACGATTACTTCTACTACTATGGCTAACGGTTTAGCAATAAAGTAAAGTAATTACATGGCGTTATTCAATGACACGCAGGTCATACAAAAAAAAGACAACTCCTATGGCTCCTGACAGTTGTCATACTCATCGACATGCAAGTCGTGATTCCTATTACAAGAACATGATCAATCTCATACATCACATATATATCATTCATCACATCCTTTTGGCTATATCACGTCACACGGCATATGCTGCAAAAAACAAGTTAGACGTCCTCTAATTGTTGTTGCATGTTTTTACATGGCTGCTATAGGTTTCTAGCAAGAACGTTTCTTACCTATGCCAAAAACCACAACGTGATATGCCAATTGCTATTTACCCTTCATAAGGACCCTTTTCATCGAATCTGATCCGACTAAAGTGGGAGAGACAGACACCCGCTAGCCACCTTATGCAACTAGTGCATGTCAATCGGTGGAACCTGTCTCACGTAAGCGTACGTGTAAGGTCGGTCCGGGCTGCTTCATCCCACGATGCCGCCGAAACAAGATAAGACTAGTAGTGGCAAGTAAATTGACAAAATCGACGCCCACAACAATCTTGTGTTCTACTCATGCATAGAAACTACGCATAGACCTAGCTCATGATGCCACTATTGGGGATCGTAGCAGAAATTTAAAATTTTCTACGCATCACCAAGATCAATCTATGGTGTCATCTAGCAACGAGAGAGAGGAGTGCATCTACATACCCTTGTAGATCGCGAGCGGAAGCGTTCAAGAGAATGGGGTTAATGGAGTCGTACTCGTCGTGATCCAAATCACCGATGATCCTAGCGCCGAACGGACGGCACCTCCGTGTTCAACACAAGTACGGAGCAGAGACGTCTCCTCCTTCTAGATCCAGCAAGGAGGAGGGAGATGTTGAGGAAGAGAGCTCCAGCAGCAGCACGACAGCGTGGTGGTGATGGAGCGGCAGTTCTCCGACAGAGCTTCGCCAAGCTCTTACGGAGGAGGAGAGGTGTTGGGGAGGGGAGGGGCTGCGCCTTGGATGTGGTTCTGCAGCCCTCTCCTTGCCCCTCTATTTATAGGAGAAGGGGGAAGGGGGCGGCCCCTCTAGATGGGAACTAGAGGGGGCGGCGGCCAAGGGGGGAGGGGGCTTGCCCCCCAAGCAAGGGAGGCGCCCCCCCTTAGGGTTCCCCCCAATCCTAGGCGCATGGGCCCTAGGTGGGTTGCGCCCAGCCCTCCAAGGGGTTGTTTGCCTTCCCTATACAGCCCATGTGGCCCTCTAGGACAGGTGGCCCCTCCCGATGGACCCCGGAACCCCTCCGGTGGCCCCGGTACAATACTGGTATGCCCCCAAATATTTCCGGTGACCGTATGACAACTTCCCATATATAAATCTTCACCTCCGAACCATTCCAGAACTCCTCGTGACGTCCGGGATCACATCCGGGACTCCGAACAACATTCAGTAATGAAATACATATCTTCCTTATAACCCTAGCATCATTGAACCTTAAGTGTGTAGACCCTACGGGTTTGGGAATCACGCAGACATGACCGAGACAGCTCTCCAGCCAATAACCAACAGCGGGATCTGGATACCCATGTTGGCTCCCACATGTTCCATGATGATCTCATTGGATGAACCACGATGTCGAGGATTCAAGCAATCCCGTATACAATTCCCTTTGTCAATTGGTACGTTACTTGCCTGAGATTCGAACGTCGGTATCCCAATACCTCGTTCAATCTCGTTACCGGCAAGTCACTATACTGATTCCGTAATGCATGATCCCGTGACTAACTACTTAGTCACATTGATCTCATTATGATGAGGCATTACCGAGTGGGCCCAGAGATACCTCTCCGTCATACGGAGTGACAAATCCTAGTCTCGACTCGTGCTAACCCAACAGACACTTTCAGAGATACCTGTAGAGCACCTTTATAGTCACCCAGTTACGTTGTGACATTTGGTACACCCAAAGCACTCCTACGGTATCCGGGAGTTACACAATCTCATGGTCTAAGGAAATGATACTTGACATTAGAAAAGCTCTAGCAAAACGAACTACACGATCGTGTGCTATGCTTACGATTGGGTCTTGTCCATCACATCATTCTCCTAATGATGTGATCCCGTTATCAATGACATCCAATGTCCATAGTCAGGAAACCATGACCATCTGTTGATCAACGAGCTAGTCAACTAGAGGCTCACTAGGGACATGGTGTGGTCTATGTATTCACACATGTATTACGGTTTCCTAAATACAATTACAGCATGAACAATAGACAATTATCATGAACAAGGAAATATAATAATAACCATTTTATTATTGCCTCTAGGGCATATTTCCAACAATAATTAACTGAAGGATTTGCAATGAATTGGATGCAGGGAATGCAGAGCAAAACAGAGAAAATAAAAGAAATCTAGATGAAGTTTTTTTGAAAGGGGAACAAGCATGCACAAGAGACAAATGCAAGAACACAGAGAAACAACAGAGAACTTCATCTAGAATTGGTCGGCAACAAAGTCACCCGTGTTAGAGTATATTGACTTAGGAGTCAAGTGAAGACACTTGATCATAGGTCATACTCATTGTTTAAGCTCAAAATGGGGTTGCCATTTTTCGTTTAAGCATTTTGATGTATTCACATCTTGTTGAGTTGCTTTGACCCATGTCTTGGGGTAAAGCTTCTCTAAGATGGAATGACATACCTTTGTTGGTGGTGTTGATCTTAACCATGTAGTTGAACTTGTGTGGGATGCTCGAGGTTGATGTAGCTCATCAAGACTTGGGAGCACCACTTGTAATTGAGTTCATCTACCTACATGGGTTAGTCTTGCAAGGAACATCACTTGTGTATCCAAAAATGACAATCATGAAATTTGATATAAATAAATTGTCAAAGGATATTGTCGGTGTCAAAACCGGCGGATCTCGGGTAGGGGGTCCCGAACTGTGTGTCTAAGGCTAACGGTAACAGGAGGCGGGGGACACGATGTATACCCAGGTTCGGGCCCTCTCGATGGAGGTAATACCCTACTTCCTGCTTGATTGATCTTGATGATATGAGTATTACAAGAGTTGATCTACCACGAGATCGTAGAGGCTAAACCCTAGAAGCTAGCCTATTATTATGATTGTCGTTGTCCTACAGACTAAACCCTCCGATTTATATAGACACTGGAGGGGGCTAGGGTTGCACAGAGTCGGTTACAGAGAAGGAGATCTACATATCCGAATTGCCAAGCTTGCCTTCCACGCAAAGGAGAGTCCCATCTGGACACGGGACGAAGTCTTCAATCTTGTATCTTCATAGTCCAACAGTACGGCCAAAGTATACAGTCCGGCTGTCCGAGAACCCCTTAATCCTGGACTCCCTCAGTAGCCCCTGAACCAGGCTTCAATGACGATGAGTCCACCGTGCAGATTGTCTTCGACATTGCAAGGCGGGTTCCTTCTCCGAATATTCCATAGAAGATTTTGAACACGAGAATCGTGTCCGGCTCTGCAAAACAAATTCCACATACCATCGTAGAGAGCACAATATTCCACAAATCAAATTTGCTGACAACTTTTCGTAGCGTGACATCACGCCACGGCCCAGTCATCATTCGAACCATTTTTCACAACCAGCTACTGCACATATTGCGAGGCGGTTTCCTTGACACGTCTTGTCGAAGCAAAGATCGTGTCCCCTTATCACGGGATTCTCATCAATACGGGTGTGGGTAACCCAACTGCGCCATCAATCATGGCGCTTGGGGAATAAGCAATTTTAACGGGCAAGTGGGGAGGCGCATAGTTTCTACCGCCTTTATAAAGAGATAGGGATTCCCCTTTTTCACCCATGCCTTCTTCCTCCTTCGCTCATCCATTCTCGCACTCTCAAGCTCCAGCGCCCAAGTTCTCACCTTCTCTGTAAAGCCATTCCAGACATGTCCGGAGCGGGAGGCAAGTGGATGGCCTCCTCCGTTACGGAGGAGGACATCACGAAGCTCCGGGAGGCCGGATACTTGGCCGCAGACATCGCGCACCGGCTCCTGGACGAAGGGAAGATCATCCCTACTCCGAAACCCCACGAGAGGGTTGTGTTTCTCGCCCACTTCGTCCGTGGACTGGGATTTCCCCTCCACCCATTTGTCCGTGGGATCATGTTCTATTATGGGCTGGATTTCCATGATCTAGCCCCCAACTTCATCCTCAACATCTCGGCGTTTATCGTCGTGTGCGAGGCTTTCCTCCGCATCAAGCCCACTTTGGCATGTGGCTGAAGATCTTCAATGTGAAGCCGAAGATAGTGGTCGGCCAGCAAGCAGAGTGCGGAGGCGCCATGGTGGGTAAGATGCCCAACGTCACCTGGCTCGAAGGCTCCTATGTGGAGATCGTGAAGGGGTGGCAATTGGGGTGGTTCTACATCACCGAGCCGCGCGACTCCAACTGGGCGGCGGCCCCCAAATTTCGATCTGGCATCCCCATGCGGCTTACCTCCTGGAAAAGGAAGGGTTTACCCTGGGGTGAGCCAGCGGAGCTGACCAGACTCCAGAACTGCGTCACGAATATGATAAGTAAGAAAATCAAGCTTGTCAACATGGTCCAGGTCATGCACTTCCGCCGGATCCTCCCGTGTCAAAGATGGGCATTTAATATGTGGGAGTTCGACCCGGCCGAACACCAGACGCTGCGAGAGCTCTTCGACACGACGCACAAGGATGTCTGGAAGGTGTTGTTTAAGGCCACCGAGGTACCTCCTCCCGTTACCGAAGATCGCGGGCTCAGTGCAAAGCGCCCCGCCAATCCGGTAAGTTCTTTATGTTTTACAAGATGCTCCTTCCCCTAATATATTCGTGAAAGGAATTTAAGCCTTCCCACCAATCTTAACAGGACTGGGTGGCCACAGCAAAGCGGATCGGCTGCCCAGCTCCACCACCCGAAGACACAACGACGGCTCTCCTAACGGAGATGCTGTTTCCAGCGCCCTATGAGGTGCCGGAGAAGAAGGCCAAGAAGAAGGCCATGAGGACCAGGAAAGGTCTCCGATGCAAGGTGGTGTCGGACTCATCGTCCGAAGACACCAAGGCGCACTCCTCCAACGAAAACGAGGAGGAAGAGGAAAACCCTCCCCCCCCCAAACCGAGGGGGGAAGAAAAGGAAGGCCGCCCCATCCGGGGAGGCCGAAGGGTCCAAGAAGGGAAGGACCCTCCCTCCAGACCACTCCACGACTGCCGCCTATAGCGATGAAGAGTGGCTGCCCAGGGACAAGCCCCTCGAGAAGTCGTAAGTATCCGGATACCATAATGCTTCTGGCATGTTTAGCTTTATGGCTTCTTATCATGTTAAAATATGTTCGTGCAGTCCGTCCAAATATCGCATCAACCTATCCTCCTCGGATGGGTCTTTGAGCTCGTCGGCGATGAACAGTGATTCGCTCCTGACGGCCTCCACCCCCCGACCCGCGGACGACACCGAAGTGTTGTCTCAGAGGATACCGGGCTAGGGGGAGATAGTTCTGGAGGCGCCTCAAGGCGAAACCCCCGATGTCGGGCACATGGGGGGGAGATCCCCATGGATTCTGATGGGGGGTGCAGCAAGCTTGGCCCCCAGCCGGATACTGCGCCGGAACCTCCCATGGTTCTGGTTTCAGGCAGGCAACCCCTCTCTAAGGGGGGCAAGCCGCCTGTGCCGATGACCTCTGTCCATCAAGAGGTATCGGACAACTTGCTGGAAACGCTTCAAGGCGCTTCCATTGATGAAGAACACCGTACACTTATGAGTACGGTGATTGTGAAGGTTCAGTCTGCCAAAGGCGGATTGACCGAAGCCTGCGCCAGCCTCCTAACAGGCTTTGAGGTAAGTAACTAAATTATGAGAAAATATCACAGTATAGACAGTAGCCCTGTTGCTCTGTTTGGTGTTCAGAAAGAAAGGTCGAACAGAGGATCAAATAACCTCCACAGGAGTCTAATCATATTATGTCTATGTGAATAAGCAGGCGTTGCTGCTGGCCATTGCCGCCCGTACTGCGGAGGTCTCCGGACTGAAGCGGGACCTGGGGCGGGCCGAGGAAGAGCTCAGCCTCGTGAAGAAGCAGCTCGGGGAGAACAAAGGTAAGTGATACCTCGTCTGAATGTCATATAAAGGAAAAATTGTTGACGCTAATAGAAGCATCATGTATATAATAGGAGCCACGACCAAAGTGGTGGCCCTTAAGAAGGCGTTGTCCGAGGCCGAAGACAAAGCGGCCAAGGAGCGCACCGAGCGTGAAAAACAAGAGTCTCGGGCTGATGAGGTCTAGAAAGAGCTCCAGGATTTTGTCAAAAGTTTTGAGTCCTTGGAGCGTGACTCCAAGACGCAAGAGTCGGAGCTTGTGAAGGCCCTCCAGAGCATGCAAGACGCCAAGGTCGAAGCCCAAAAGGCCCTCGAGGAGATTGAGGTGGCCAAGAAGATAGCGGCAGGTAAGGCATTCATTATGCAAAGCAAGCATGTGAAGGAGAATTTCCTTTTACTTACCCAAATTCGGAGCTCTCCAGGAGCATTCGCAGATCTACCGCACAGCATCTCTGATGCCGCAGAGTTTTACCGAGCTGAGGAAGGGAGCTCGACGGATAAGCTGTTTTGGTCCCAGTATATTGGGGCCGAACATCCGATGCCCTTGAGCGACCAGCTGAAGCAACTGGTCGAACTTCACAAGGCGGCCGAACTGGCCATGAAGGACCTCATAGTCCGGCTGTGGCCTGGCGAGCCCCTGTCCGGCAGCTACTTCGGCCTTGTCAAGCGGATGGTAAATGCCTGTCCATGGCTTGAAGTCATTAAGCGGTCCGTCTGCATTGAAGGTGCACGCAGGGCCTTGGCCCGTGCGAAAGTGCACTGGGCGAAGATGGATGCCGAGAAGCTGGTGACAGAGGGGCCGCCGAAGGGCAAGGAGCATCGCCACCCCGAGCAGTACTATGATAATGTCATTAAGGGTGCCCGCCTTGTGGCGGATGAATGTGCTAAGGATGTAATATTTGAATGAATGTACTCATATCATCCTGTAATATGAAAACGAGTTCATGTGCGCTATATGGCGCTTGTTAATTTAAAATATTACCTTCTGTGCGGTCCTTTATAAAATCTTGAGAGTTGGCCAGTCGTCGGCTTCTGCCCCCGTGTAACTAGTACTGGGGTGTTCGGGATAAATATAAACACTCTTTATCCAAATTTCTGGCCCTTTTAAGGAGGTGTTTAGCGCAGCGAACAAGGCAATCAAACTATACAGCTTTATCACTCTCACTTGGCCATAGAAGTCTAAAATTTTAAATGTTGGCGAAGCCCCTAGTATTCTGAAGGCTGAACTTGGGGCGCTATATATGCCTAAATCGGACAAGGCTGATTCCTTGCCCGAAGCGGAAAAAATCTTTAAGGATTTGAGACCTCTCGAACAGTGACCAGCTCTCGCCTCATCATGACAGTCAGTTTTCGGCTTTCTCTACTGAGGTGCTCGTTCGGAAGAACTAGGACACAATTGCAGTAGTTCTCCCTGTGCTACCTTAGCCGATATAGCGGAACGTAAGGTACCAAAACATAGGAGCCGGGCAAACCCAACTATTGATCCAAGACATGATTCGGAGCCGATGCATATAATGCTATAAGTTTGGGGTGCCGCACTGTCAAAAGTGTTCGGACTTTTCTTGCCATGTTATGGGATACACTGAAGCCCCTGGCGAACTGGACGTACCAAAATGCATGGGTGCAATAAATAAGCAGTAAAGGAAAGGGGTAAATAAATGTAATAGTAAGCTGACGTTTATTTTCCCTTGTTATTCAAATGGTACGTCAAAGCGTACATATACAAGTAGTGCGATAAGCAAAATAGGACTGTTTGACACATCCTGACCAGGAGCGAGCTGTGTGCGGGTATGTAAAACAGGTATAACGATCGTTATCAGAGACCACCTGAGGATTCCCTTGTACGCCAAAGCTTCTTGTCTTCTTGGTGTGTCCGTCCCGCTATGGGTCCGATAGTCGGTCTATCGGAAGAGCTTCCCGAATATAGGGACCTGAAAGAAAAAAAGGTGTAAAGATGCGTGGGTTCTGAGGCGGTCGAACCGCATTGTGGACCGTGTCATAGCCGTGCCTCCGCCTATGCCCATGGTATTTTAAGTGCGTAGTTATGTACGCGCGGCACAAATTTCGCTGATTGACTGGGACTAGGACGGAGGCCGAATTGCTAGTTGAGCTCTGGACATGCCGGACAATCCTGTTGCGGGGTACTCCGGACTCGCTTGACGGTGTCCGTGTTCTTTATCGCCGAATTGGATGTTTGCCTAAGAAGGTTGTTTTGTACTTCTGCTGCAAGGGCCGCAGTGTGCTCCTACGTACGGAGCGAGCGCTCTGTGTTTCCATTAACTGTTATAACCCCGCGAGGTCCTGGCATTTTGAGCTTGAGATATGCATAATACAGTACCGCATTGAATCTGGCATGTCACAAAAGAAAAATTCATGCACACAAAGTAAAGGCCAATGCACAGTATAAGCAGTTTCTTGCAATTTTATCATATTGGAAACATAGAGAGGTGGAGATATAGTTCCTCTCTCATAATAATTGCAAGTAGGAGCAGCAAGCACATGCATATTATATCTATTAAAATCATCGTGTGCAACGGTAAAAGGCAACCCATCAATATAATCGTTAATAAGCACAAACTTCTCCGATATAGTGTAGTCGAGAGAATTCGAAAAGATAATAGGACTATCATGCGTGGGTGCAATAGCAACAATTTCATGTTTAATATAAGGAACTATAGCAAGTTCATCTCCATCTTATATCTTATATCTTATATCTTATCTTATATTTACTAATTGGAGGCACCATACGAGACACCACATTAAACCCTAGAATTAAGAAATTTTAACCATACGATTAATATATGATTCATCTATAGCCGTAGGATGAACTATGAGAGTCCAACTCTCCTGTTCCACGTACAAGAGTTCTCCTCCCCGTATACGATTAATAAATTGTGTGCCTATATTGGACGTACACAAGAGGAGTCCTCACGTCCATATCTCTCGAAAAAAACTGTGTGCCGTCTCCTCCTAGATTTGATGTACGCAAGAGGGTTCCTCCCCTTCGTCTCTCTCTGTTTCCATCGAAACAAAATCTGCTCATCATCTTCCTCGATATGAGTACGAAATCTGCAAGCTGCATCTGACGCAATCAGCGAGGACATGATGTTGAAGATGCATCAGCCTTCTTGAGTCCTCTCTGATGCATCATACCAATGTTATGGCTCTAGGGCTCCATTGCAATAACCAGCAATGGGCGTCGTGTTGCCCGAAACCATGTACTCTGCAACACAGTAAGTTTCAGCGTTCTCATGCAAGCAACACAATATTTTGTCTCATGTCTGATCCATGTGCTGATTTGATCTGGAGAAGTTTGGATCACACAATCTTTTAGGGCTGGTGCAATTGATCTATAAGAGCATTGGTCCTGCAGAAACATTGTATGGACCTTCTAGGGTTTCGTCTTGATGTAAAATCAGAATTTTTTTTATCTGGTCCGTGTCATTGCTAGCATAGTTTATCTCGCGATCTGATCGGCGATCCGATGTAGAGTGGTGTGATACCATTATTCTTCTGAAAGTATATTTGTTGTCCAATTGTTGGATTCATTGTAAGTTTGTAACTACATTTGATCTTTCTAGATAATTTTTCGGGGCTTGCTATGCAGAACACTGCTCATGCATTAGTTTATCTCATCATGGTGGCATGTAGGTTGTACTTCCATCTATAGTCCTACTAGCATGATATGTGAATTATTTAATGTGTGTGATGCATGCACACAAGCATAGGTATATGAATAATAAGAGACACAGTATGAGCCATTCCGAAATTCTCATATTGTTAAGTTCATCATCGGTAGTTTGATAGAATCGATACATCCAGGTTAATCTACCCGTATTTTCCTTCTGGTACATGCTATTGCTAGCATAGTTTATCTCGCGATCTTATCTGCGATCCAACATAGTTCAAAATATTATCAGATGTTGAGTGGTATGGTCCAATTATTCTTCTAAAAGTATATCCTACTAGCACACGTTATGGCTGATTCAGTACTCCAGTATGAGTGCCACTCCTTATTCCTTAACAGCCAAATCCTCAGGTTTGATCATTTCCTGCTAGAGTTTTTTCTTATGTTCTTACCATGATTATTTACATACAACTAACGTTGATGTTCTTTCAGGCTAGGAGTTTTTCCCCACTTGTGAGATCTGAATATTCTGAACTTCGGGATAAATCTAATACATGATCAGGTACATGATTACGTGCAGATTCCAAAAGGGCCTCATGATGGTTTGTGTCCTTTTTTATTCAAATGAAAACACCAAGATATTATTCTTACTTTTACAGTAGTACTTAGCAGGATTATCCTAGCAGCCGAGCCAATTTTCCGTCAGGTGATTACAGAGTTAAGGTAGGTCTTAATATATTGATGGGCAGAGCTCCTGTGGGTTATGAGAAAAAAAGTAATGGTAGTGAATTTTCATGGTAGGCTTTACTGTGTCTTGATAGGTTCAGCCGGATCATGTGCAAGGCTGGAATTTTCCGAATATTTCCAGTTCTATGCCAAGCTCGAATTAAGGTGTGTCTTAGGTGGAATACTAAAGAAAGAGGTTTCAGTTATTGCAGTCAGAGAAAACTGTGTGATCCTTTCATGAAAACCCAATTATGATATATGTGATATAATCTGTGGCTATTGTTATTCGTTATTGAGCAGATGTTTACATAGTAATAAAAAAATATTCGAGTTAGCACCGTACTTAGGTTTCTCGAGTGAGCAGCGGGTTAACTCTTTTGGAACATTAGAAACTATGGAGTTCACTCATAGCTCATCTATTTCTCAAGGATCCACATTTTTTGCTTGCACTTCTTTCTTTCAAAAAGAGGGATCCAAGATGTCATTAGGTAATACAAAAAACGACCACAAACTAGGGCTGACAAATAGATGAATACCCGACAAAGAAAAATAGATATGTGGATCCCACTAATTATTTTGATTGGAAGTTGACGCACCGATCTCATCTCATTAGTAATTTGGCAAGGAGACTGTACTGGTAATTTCAGTTTGTGATGATTTTGCCTTTTAAACATGTTGGATTAACAAATTAGCAATGTTCAGGAGATGATGCACCGCTGCAAAGAACTCATGATTGTCATAGTAGTTAGTAAATCATTGTCTATCATCAATTATGTGTTTCTTCATATAGAGTGATATTACGTAGAGGAAAAGCAGAAGGCCTTCTATTGACATAAATTTTGGAGCTTTTGTAAAACTCTTCAGGTTTGCATGGTTGGTTGTCTTCTGGAAAGGGCTTAAGAAAGATGGTCTTTATCTTTGCGACTTAGATAAAGTATTGTCCCTACTCAAAAAGTATTTTGTTTCTGTTTGTATCATCAATCACAGTAAGTACGCGTACAATAACGAGGAGAGACCAGATAATGCTACTTGAGACTTTAATTGTGCACTGTGTCCTTCTCCACCTAAAGAAACACAAACAAGGAGACATACATTTTTTATCCGTACATGTATTATAGGACTTCCATCAGTTGTTACTTGGCTACTAATCTGGCGATACTGATAGCTGCACATAGGGAAGAAACAGTTTGTATATCTTTCTCAGGTTTACCATCTTATAACATTAATTCCCTGTCCAGAAAACATTTTTTTAAAGAGCAGACAGTAACTAGATCACTTAATTATTTGGTGTGTGTTCTTTGATTAGGGAAAAGCTAGATCCATTCAATGAGACCACCTGTTGATGCCCCATCGGCTGCCTACATGCATTCAATGAGATTCGATCACGGAATTACACTGTGTGACACTGAACAATGTAGAGATGCATGTTTTATTTATGGATCGCCTCCAGGCTTTTGGTTTGAGGTCAAACGTCCCATTGCTTCGCCCTACTATGTGTAGGCTTCCACTGTTTAATATATCAGGTATGTATATATATACATACTACGCCTAAATGTGAATGATAGAATATGATATTGTTCTACATTATTGGTTTACCACTTCTGAATTACGAAAGTTACTTTGATCTCATCGGGATGTCAACAATACTACTTCGCACCAACTCCGTGCAATCCTGTTCGATTGCGGTCTCTACGATTGAAGGTACATAATTTATTGTAATTAGATTATTCTAGCCATATGAAAAAATGATCTCTTTAAGTCTACGCAATTTTTGTAGCGCATACAATGGAAAAGCAGCTTCTGTCATGGCGTATTGCTGCCGTCTGATCGGACAATGGGGTTGGATAGAGCCTGCAAAGTGGGTCAGAGCACCGCGAAATGGAAGTTGCTGTACGGGTCACACTTTCATGCCATCACACAAGCGATCACTCTGAGGTCATATTCATCTAACATAAGTTCTATGTACCATGTCTAAGTTAACATTTTTGACACACCATGTATAAAAGATCTTAGTTATAGGACTATTCTAACAATAATATGCCAGTATAATGAAAAGATATATGTTATGGCGTCATCTGGATCCTCAGTTTCAAAGAAGTTGGATATTTGTTTGAGATATTTTCTTTGTGTGGGTATGATGATGTAAGCAAATGTGAGAATATCAGCTATTAGTTACAAAATAGTGGATTATCTAAACCTGGAAGTTTCATTTTTTGTCAACAAACATGTTGGATTATTTATATTTATCAGTTCATGAAGATAACAACTCCATGCACTTGATCAATGAACTTGAGAATGGATACAGATTCACTTTTCACTTATCTCTTTGTTAATTCTAAGTGGATTTGCTTTGATATTTATAGGTTTTGCCTGATACTCTTTGTAAATATAGCTTCGTTTACCTTCTATTGGTCCGCGAGGAACATGATATGCCTATCGCCATAGAAACAAACATCTGGAAACGACATCGACATGAATTATATTGATCAAAGTTAGATCTTATATGTCTTTAAAATAATTTTATAGTTAAATATTTTGTGATATTTGAAGTTCAATTTTCACAAGGAAAAATCCACGGAGATTCGGAGACAAAAATAATATCAAAATATAGCTGAAAAATATGCACCAAGTTTCAGGCCTACAAAGAGTATCTACAAGAATGTATGATGGCATCTTTACTTATTCAATAATGGTCAAAAAGAAGAGCAATATCTAGCCCGTGCAGGTGCACGGGTTGACTGCTAGTAAGCATAATTCATATTGGCATCTTGGAACAAGCATAGCAAGCATCATCAAAAAGGGATATTTCAAGAAAATTCAAGGGATCATAGCAATCATCCTTCGGTAAGCACGAAGGGGAATTAAACAATGTATGAGTTGAAGAGTTAATCTTATTAGAAGTTGGGCACAGGTGATCAATCCGCTCTTCCTCCTTTTGTTCTTAGCTCTCCTCGTCATCTTTTTCATCTAATGAGCTCACAGTTTCATCAATTTCTTCTTCCATAGCTTCCTGCAAAATATTAGTCTCTTCTTGGACAGCGGAGACTTTCTCAATAAATGCATTAATATTGTAATTGTATTCATAATTTTCATAGCAATATCTAAGTATAGCAAGATTTTCAGGCCTACAAACATCATCATCTAAAGCTTCATACTTTTCAAACAAAGATTCAATTTCATAAGCAGCCTTAAAAGCAACAAATTCTTCTATTTATTCCACATCATAGTAATCATAGATACCATTAGCATAAGAAACTAAGGTTTCATTATCATTAAATTTGCATGAAAAGGGAAGGTGTGGAGCCTTCATCCTAAAGCAACAAGTAATATCATATCTCAAGCATAGTTGCCTAGCATACCACTTCAACATTTGAATTTGATCCCATAATAGTTTCCCTTTTCGTGTCAAGCGATAATCTCTAACGTATTCACGTTGATCCAACGTTTCTCCCATTATAAAGTTGAGTTGGATTTTCTCAGGATTATCAAAGTAGTACAAAATATTTCTCACATGATGATCATCGAGGGTTTTAGGAGTTACCCCATCTCCATGAGTAGCAAGTACACCTAATTTTTTTGGTATTTAGTGCTCCATATCCATAACTAAAGATAGAGAACAACATAGAACAGCAAATAAAAATTACTTAGTGATAAAGCAAACAAGCACACACGAGAATATTCACCCCACACTATGACTCCCAGGCAACGGCGCCAGAAAAAGGTCTTGATAACCCGCAAGTATACGGGATAGTTGTAGCCTCTTTCGGTAAGTAAGAGTGTCGAACCCAACAAGGAGCTAAAGGTAGAACAAATACTCTCTCAAGTCTTATCGGCCACTGATATGACTCTACGCACGCTTGACGTTCGCTTTACCTAGAACAAGTATGAAACTAGAAGTACTTTGTAGGTGTTGTTGGATAGGTTTGCAAGATAATAAAGAACACGTAAATATAAACTAGGGGCTATTTAGATAAAGAAGCAATAAAGTAAATATAGCGAGTGTGGAAAAGTGGTGGTAGGAGTTGCGGAATTGTCCCTAAGCAATTGACTACGTTACTAGACCGGTAATCACTATTGCAACTCTATTTGAGGGAGAGGCATAAGCTAACATACTTTCTCTACTTGGATCATATGCACTTATAATTGGAACTCTAGCAAGCATCTGCAAATACTAAAGATTCATTAAGGTAAAACCCAACCATAGCATTAAAGTATCAAGTCCCCTTTATCCCATACGCAAACAACCTACTTACTCGGGTCTGTGCTTCTGTCACTCACGCCACCCACCGTAAGCAAATCATAAACATATTGCAAACCCTACAGCAGGAATCCCTCACGCTTGCGCGACACGGAGGGCACAATAGGACAGCACCAATAATAAAATATGCAACTCAAACCAATCATAGTAATTCATCAATCACCGATAGGACAACAAAAATCTACTCAGACATAATAGGATGGCAACACATCATTGGATAATAATATGAAGCATAAAGCACCATGTTCAAATAGAGGGTACAGCGGGTTGCGGGAGAGTGGACCGCTGAATATAAAAGGGGGAAGGTGATGGAGATGTTGGTGAAGATGACAGCGGTGTTGGTGAAGATCGTGGTTATGATGATGGCCCCCGGCAGCGCTTCGGCGCCACCGGAAGCAAGGGGGAGAGAGGCCCCCTTCTTCTTCTTCTTCCTTGACCTCCTCCCTAGATGGGAGAAGGGTTTCCCTCTGGACCTTGGCTCCCATGGCTTGGGAGGGGCGAGAGCCCCTCCGAGATTGGATCTATCTCTCTGTTTCTCTTTGTTTCTGCGTTCTCAGATTCAGCCCCTTCACCGTTTCTTTTATATCCGGAGATCCGTAACTCTGATTGGGGTGAATCTTTCGCCCAGATCTTTCTCATAAAATTAGCTTTCTTGCGGCAAAAGAAGAGCATCAACCGCCTTACGAGGGGCCTAGGAGAGTCCAGGGCGCGCCTGCCTCCCTGGGGCGCGCCCCCCTATCTCCTGGCCCCCTCGGGCACCGTCTCGCGTTGATTTTACTTCTCAAAAATCACAAATATTCCAAAATAATTCTCTGTCCGTTTTTATCTCATTTGGACTCCGTTTGATATGGGGTTTCCGTGAAACATAAAACATGCAACAGACAGGAACTAGCACTGGGCACTGGATCAATATGTTAGTCCCAAAAAATAGTATAAAAAGTTGCCAAAAGTATATGAAAGTTGTAGAATATTGGCATGGAACAATCAAAAATTATAGATACGACAAAGATGTATCAGCATCCCCAAGCTTAATTCCTACTCGTCCTCGAGTAGGTAAATGATAAATAAGATAATTTTTGATGTGGAATGCTACCTAGCATGATCATATGTCTAATCATGGCATGAATATTAAGACACGAGTGATTCAAAGCAATAGTCTATCATTTGACATAAAAACAATAATACTTCGAGCGTACCAATAAAGCAATCATGTCTTTTCAAAACAACATGGCCAAAGAAAGTTATCCCTACAAAATCATATAGTCTGGCTATTGCTCTATCTTCATCACACAAAGTATTTAATCATGCACAACCCCGATGACAAGCCAAGCACTTGTTTCATACCTTAGTAATCTCAAACTTTTTCAACTTTCACGCAATACATGAGCGTGAGCCATGGATATAGCACTATAGATGGAATAGAATATGATGGTGGAGGTTATGTGGAGAAGACAAAAAGGGAGAAAGTCTCACATCGACGCGGCTAATCAACGGGCTATGGAGATGCCCATCAATTGATGTCAATGCGAGGAGTAGGGATTGCCATGCAACGGATGCACTAAGAGCTATAAGTGTATGAAAGCTCAAACTGAAACTAAGTGGGTGTGCATCCAACTTGCTTGCTCATGAAGACCTCGGGCATTTGAGGAAGCCCATCATCGGAATATACAAGCCAAGTTCTTTAATGAAAATTCCCACTAGTATATGAAAGTGAAAGCATAGGAGACTCTCTCTATGAAGAACATGGTGCTACTTTGAAGCACAAGTGTGGTAAAAGGATAGTAGCATTGCCCCTTCTCTCTTTTTCTCTCATTTTTTTATTTTCGCTTTTTTTCTCTTTTTTTATTTTTTGGTGGGCTTCTTTGGCCTCTTTTTTTATTTGGGCTTCTTTGGCCTCTTTTATTTTTCATAAAGTCTGGAGTCTCAACCCGACTTGTGTGGGAATCATAGTCTCCTTCATCCTTTCCTCACTGGGGCAATGCTCTAATAATGATGATCATCACACTATTATTTACTTACAACTCAATATCTAGAACAAAGATATGACTCTATATGAATGCCTCCGGCGGTGTACCGAGATGTGCAATGATCTAGCGTAGCAATGACATCAAAAAACGGACAAGCCATGAAAACATCATGCTAGCTATCTTATGATCATGCAAAGCAATATGACAATAAATGCTCAAGTCATGTATATGATGATGATGGAAGTTGCATGGCAATATATCTCGGAATGGCTATGGAAATGCCATGATAGGTAGGTATGGTGGCTGTTTTGAGGAAGATATAAGGAGGCTTATGTGTGATAGAGCGTATCATATCACGGGGTTTGGATGCACCGACGAAGTTTGCACCAACTCTCGGGGTGAGAAAGGGCAATGCACGGTACCGAAGAGGCTAGCAATGATGGAAGGGTGAGAGTGCGTATAATCCATGGACTCAACATTAGTCATAAAGAACTCATATACTTATTGCAAAAATCTACAAGCCATTGAAAACAAAGTACTACGCGCATGCTCCTAGGGGGATAGATTGGTAGGAAAAGACCATCGCTCGTCCCCAAACCGCCACTCATAAGGAAGACAATCAATAAATAAAATTGTGCTCCAACTTCATCACAAAGCGGTTCATCATACGTGCATGCTACGGGAATCACAAACCTCAACACAAGTATTTCTACTAATCCACAACCACCCACTAGCATGACTCTAATATCACCACCTTTATATCTCAAAACTATTGCAAGGAATCAAACATATCATATTCAGCATCTACAAGTTTATGTAGGATTTTATGACTAACCATGTGAATGACCAATTCCTGTCATCTCTCTAAATAGATATAAGTGAAGCAAGAGAGTTTAATTCTTTCTACAAAAGATATGCCCACGCTCTACCAAATATAAGTGAAGCAAAAGAGCATTCTACAAATGGCGGTTTTCTATGTGAAGAGAAACAGGCAATCCAAACTTCAAATGATATAAGCGAAGCATGTGAAGCATTCTATAAAGCCATACTCAAAATATTTAAGTGAAGTGCAATGAGCATTCTATAAATCAACCAAGGACTATCTCATACTAGCATGGTGCATAAAATGAAAATGAAAACTAAATGCAAAAGACGCTCCAAGACATGCACATAATGCATAAACGAAACGAATACAAAAACATACCAATACTTGTTGAAGAAAGAGGAGATGCCTTCCGGGGCATCCCCAATCTTAGACGCTTGAGTCTCCTTGAATATTTACTTGGGTTGCCTCGGGCATCCCCAAGCTTGAGCTCTTGCCTCTCTTCCTTTTCCTCATATCGAGACCTCCTCCATTTAGACACTTCATCCACACAAAACTTCAACATAAAACTCGGTAAGATCCGTTAGTATAATAAAGCAAATCACCACTCTAAGTACTGTTGCAAACCAATTCATATTTTGTTTTTGCACTGTGTCTACTGTAATATAACTTTTCCATGGCTTAATCCACTAATATAAATTGATAGGTTCATCAAAACAAGCAAACTATGCAACAAAAACAGAATCTATCAAAAACAGAACAGTCTGTAGCAATCTGACAACTCACCATACTTCTGGTATCCCAAAAATTCTAAAAAAATTAGGAAAACTAAAAAATTTGTATAGCAAGACAGTGCAAAAGGAATCAGAACCAATTTACGTTCCAGTTAAAAATGTAAAATCGCGCACTACAGCCAAAGTTTCTGTCCTGCACCGTACAAACCAACAAGCATTGTAAACATCCTAAAGGCAAACCTTGGCACATTATTTTTATAATACAATGGAATTGTACAAGGAGATAATTATTTTTGATGAAAATTTTCTGTAATCAAGACTCACAAAGTTTCCGTGAGCATGAACAAAGTTCAAGGCTAGCTCCCACTTCAACAATGCTTGTCTCTCACTTTCACTTTCCTTTTTGAAAAGTTTTTAGGTTCCCCTCTTTATTTTTTTTGTTTTTAAACTATATGAAAGCACTCAATAGAAATAAATGACTCTCTAAAACTTCCGGGTTGTCTCCCTGGCAGCGCTTTCTTTAAAGCCATTAAGCTAGGCATTTAGTGCTCAAGTAATGGATCCACCCGGATTCCAAGGTATATCAAAGCCAATTTTAATTAACAATGATTTGTAATTTAGTAGTGAGCACAAAGTAACATATATCATGCAACAACGAAGTCTAACTCTCTTCCTATGCATCGGCATGTCATAAAAGAATAATTCATGCACACAAAGTAAAGGCCAATGCATAGTATAAGCAGTTTCTTGCAATTTTATCATATTGGAAACATACAGAGGTGGAGACATAGTTCCTCTCTCATAATAATTGCAAGTAGGAGCAGCAATCACATGCATATTATATCTATTAAAATCATCATGTGCAACGGTAAAAGGCAACCCATCAATATAATCGTTAATAAGCACAAACTTCTCCGATATAGTGTAGTCGGGAGAATTCAAAAAGATAATAGGACTATCATGTGTGGGTGCAATAGCAACAATTTCGTGTTTAACATAAGGAACTATAGCAAGTTCATCTCCATAAGCATAATTCATATTGTCATCTTGGCTACAAGCATAGCAAGCATCATCAAAAAGGGATATTTCAAGCAAATTCAAGGGATCATAGCAATCATCATAGCAATCATCCTTCGGTAAGCACGAAGGGGAATTAAACAATGTATGAGTTGAAGAGTTAATCTCATTAGAAGGTGGGCACGGGTGATCAATCCGCTCTTCCTCCTTTTGTTCTTCGCTCTCCTCGTCATCTTTTTCATCTAATGAGCTCGCAGTTTCATCAATTTCTTCTTCCATAGCTTCCTGCAAAATATTAGTCTCTTCTTGGACAGCGGAGACTTTCTCAATAAATGCATTAATATTGTAATTGTATTCATAATATTCATAGCAATATCTAAGTATAGCAAGATTTTCAGGCCTATAAACATCATCATCTAAAGCTTCATAGTTTTCAAACAAAGATTCAATTTCATAAGCAGCATTAAAAGCAACAAATTCTTCTATTTGTTCACATCATAGTAATCATAGATACCATTAGCATAAGAAGCTAAGGTTTCATTATCATTAAATTTGCATGAAAAGGGAAGGTGTGGAGCCTTCATCCTAGAGCAACAAGTAATATCATATCTCAAGCATAGTTGCCTAGCATACCACTTCAACATTTGAATTTGATCCCTTAACAGTTTCCCTTTTTGTGTCAAGCAATAATCTCTAAAGTATTAATGTTGATCCAATGTGTCTCCCATTATAAAGTTGAGTTGGGTTTTCTCAGGATTATCAAAGTAGTACAAAATATTTCTCACATGATGATCATCGAGGGTTTTAGGAGTTACCCCATCTCCATGAGTAGCAAGTACACCTAATTTTTTTGGTATTTCATGTTCCATATCCATAACTAAAGATAGAGAACAACGTAGAACAACAAATCAAAATTACTTAGTGATAAAGCAAACAAGCACACACGAGAATATTCACCCCACGCTATGACTCCCCGGGAACGGCGCCAGAAAAAGGTCTTGATAACCCGCAAGTATGCGGGATAGTTGTAGCCTCTTTTGATAAGTAAGGGTGTCGAACCCAACGAGGAGCTAAAGGTAGAACACATACTCTCTCAAGTCCTATGGGCCACTGATATGACTCGACGCACGCTTGACGTTCGCTTTACCTAGAACAAGTATGAAACTAGAAGTACTTTGTAGGTGTTGTTGGATAGGTTTGCAAGATAATAAAGAACACATAAATATAAACTAGGGGCTGTTTAGATAAAGAAGCAATAAAGTAAATATAGCGAGTGTGGAAAAGTGGTGGTAGGAGTTGTGGAATTGTCCCTAAGCAATTGACTATGTTACTAGACCGGTAATCACTATTGCAATTCTATTTGAGGGAGAGGCATCAGCTAACATACTTTCTCTACTTGGATCATATGCACTTATGATTGGAACTCTAGCAAGCATCCGCAAATACCAAAGATCTATTAAGGTAAAACCCAACCATAGCATTAAAGTATCAAGTCCCCTTTATCCCATACGCAAACAACCTACTTACTCGGGTATGTGCTTTTGTCACTCACGCCACCCACCATAAGCAAATCATAAACATATTACAAACCCTACAGCGGGAATCCCTCACGCTTGCGCGACACAGAGGGCACAATAGGACAGAACCAATAATAAAATATGCAACTCAAACCAATCATAGTAATTCATCAATCACCGATAGGACAACAAAAATCTACTCAGACATAATAGGATGGCAACACATCATTGGATAATAATATGAAGCATAAAGCACCATGTTCAAGTAGAGGGTACAGCGGGTTGCGGGAGAGTGGACCGCTAAATATAGAAGGGGGAAGGTGATGGAGATGTTGGTGAAGATGACAGCGGTGTTGGTGAAGATCGCGGTGATGATGATGGCCCCCAGCAGCGCTCCGGCGCCACCGGAAGCAAGGGGGAGAGAGGCCCCCTTCTTCTTCTTATTCCTTGACCTCCTCCCTAGATGGGAGAAGGGTTTGACCTCTGGACCTTGGCTCCCATGGCTTCGGAGGGGCGAGAGCCCCTCCGATATTGGATCTATCTCTCTGTTTCTCTTTGTTTCTGCGTTCTCAGATTCTGCCCCTTCACCGTTTCTTTTATATACGGAGATCCGTCACTCCAATTGGGGTGAATCTTTCGCCCAGATCTTTCTCATAAAATTAGCTTTCTGGTGGCAAAAGAAGAGCGTCAACCGCCTTACGGGGGGCCCAGGAGAGTCCAGGGCGCACCTTCCTCCTTGGGGCGCGCCTCCCTATCTCCTGGCCCCCTCGGGCACCGTCTCGCGTTGATTTTACTTCCCAAAAATCACAAATATTCTAAAATAATTCTCCGTACGTTTTTATCCCGTTTGGACTCCATTTTTATATGGGGTTTCCGTGAAACATAAAACATGCAACAGACAGGAACTGGCACTGGGCACTGGATCAATATGTTAGTACCAAAAAATAGTATAAAAAGTTACCAAAAGTATATGAAAGTTGTAGAATATTGGCATGGAACAATTAAAAATTATAGATACGACAGAGACGTATCAGCTGACTCTCTGGGCTGTTGGGTTATGTGACTTAAGTCATCAGCATCCGGTGGTCGCACGTAAGTGCCCTAGAAGTTGTCAAGGAATGCGTCTTCCAGGTCCTTCCAACGGCCAATGGAGCTTGTTGGCAGGCTATTCAGCCAATGCCGAGCCGGTCCTTTGAGCTTAAGTGGTATGTACTTGATGGCATGTAGGTCATCGTCGCGGGCCATGTGAATGTGTAGGAGAAAATCTTCAATCCATACTGCGGGGTCTATTGTGCCATTATATGATTCAACTTTCACGGGTTTAAACCCTTCTGGGAATTCATGATCCATTACTTCATCAGTGAAGCATAGGGGGTGTGCGGCGCCTCTATGCCGGGCTACATCTCGACACGGTTCAAATGAGTCTGGTCTGTTGTATTCGGCCCGGCCAAACTTTTGTTTAGTATATCCGGCGTGACGGTCATCGTCACACGTTGTGGCGCGCCCCCGTGATCCGTAGATCGATCTTGACTGTCCTTCTTTGTTTTCCAATACGTCTCGCAAGTCCTTTGTGTAGCCCCGGTCCTTAGTATTATTGTTTGATTGGCGATGGGGTGAGGTCTGGACTTCGGGCTGGTACGCCGCTTTGTCTCGGCCACGGGGTGGCCGGTCAGCCGCATCATGCGCCGGTAGTGTGGGCTTGAACACCTCCTCCTCGAGTTGAGGTAGCAAACTGCGCTTTGGGTAACTTTTGGTAGGGTGCTCGAGTCCGTATTCCTCGGCAGCCAGGACCTCAGTCCATCTATCAGTTAGCAGATCTAGATCATCTTGAAGCTGTTGCTGCTTTTTCTTCAGGTTTTTTGCAGTGGCTATAAGCCGACGCTTGAAGCGCTCCTGCTCGACGGGATCCTCAGGCATGATGAATTCTTTGTCGCCAAGGCTCACTTCGTCTTCAGAGAGAGGCATGTAATTATCATCCTTTGATTATCCATCTATTGCCTGTTCCTTAGGGCTAACTTGCCCATCTTCTTGCTCGGCCTGCTTGAAGCCTGGCTGGGTAGGATTGTTTTTGTCTTTGGCACCATCCGGATTGTTATCCTCTCTTGTGCCAGTATCACTATTTTTGTTATGGCGGGGCTTGGAGCGGCGCCTATGATGCCGGTGCCTAGATTGCTTCTCCAAGGGATTATCTTTCGTTGCCTCATTGCCATTGCTTTCTTTGGGGGTATCCACCATATATATATATATCATATGATGAGGTGGTTGTCCAGCGCCCTATAGGCGGTGGTTCCTGTTCTTCTCCTGCATCGTCGTCCATACCATCGATGTCTTCGGAGTTGAACTCAAGCACGTCGGTTAAGTCATCGATAGTGGCTATTAAGTGGGTGGTGGGTGGGGGACGAATTTCTTCGTTGTCCGCTTTCCACTCGAGCCGGACATAGTTCGGCCAAGAGTCTCCTGACAAGGAGAGAGACCTTAATGAGTTTAGCACGTCACCCAAGGGTGAGTGCTGAAAGATGTCCGCAGAGGTGAACTCCATGATCAGAGCCCAATCAGATTCGATAGGCATGGATGCACGCGGTTCGGAGCCTGTAGCCGGAGACGAGTCCGAGGGTCCGATGACACCATTCTCATAGGAGGTGGAATCAGTGTTTGGCTCCAAAGCCGACGATTGTGCGGCCTCCATGGCGGGGTCCATCCACCCGTCCTCGAATGGCGCGGTCTGCTCTGGATTGATTCCCGGGGCCGCCGCAGGCGCAATCTCCCGAACACTGTCTGATGGCAGATCTAAGTCATGCTCATCGTGACTGTTCGGCGTACCTGACATGGGCTCTAATCCGTCGAAGATCAAGTCTCTACGGATGTCGGCAGTACAGTTTAAGCTTCCAAACCTGACCTGATGGCCAGGGGCATAGCTATCGATCTACTCTAGATGGCCAAGCGAGTTGGCCCACAGTACGAAGCCACCGAATATGAAGATCTGTCTGGGGAGGAAAACCTCCCCCTGGACCGCGTCGTTGAATATGATTGAAGGAGCCATCAAGCCTTATTGTGACAACACAGTGGAACTCTCAATGAAAGCACCAATGTCGGTGTCAAAACCGGCAGATCTCGGGTAGGGGGTCCCGAACTGTGCGTCTAAGGCTAATGGTGAAGGAAATATGCCCTAGAGGCAATAATAAAGTTATTATTTATTTCCTCATATCATGATACATGTTTATTATTCATGCTAGAATTGTATTAACCGGAAACATGATACATGTGTGAATACATAGACAAACCTATAGTCACTAGTATGCCTCTACTTGACTAGCTCATTAATCAAAGATGGTTATGTTTCCTAACCATAGACATGTGTTGTCATTTGATTAGTGGGATCACATCATTAGAAGAATGATGTGATTGACATGACCCATTCCGTTAGCCTAGCACTTGATCGTTTAGTATACTGCTATTGCTTTCTTCATGACTTATACATGTTCCTGTAACTATGAGAATTATGCAACTCCCATTTACTGGAGGAACACTTTGGGTACTACCAAACGTCACAACGTAACTGGGTGATTATAAAGGAGTACTACAGGTGTCTCCGAAGGTACATGTTGAGTTGGTGTATTTCGAGATTAGGTTTTGTCACTCCGATCGTCGGAGAGGTATCTCTGGGCCCTCTCGGTAATGCACATCATTATAAGCCTTGCAAGCAATGTGACCAATGAGTTGGTTACGGGATGATGCATTACAGAACGAGTAAAGAGACTTGCTGGTAATGAGATTGAATTAGGTATTGGATACCGACGATCAAATCTCGGGCAAGTAACATACTGATGACAAAGGGAACAACGTATGTTGTTATGCGGTTTGACCGATAAAGATCTTCGTAGAATATGTAGGAACCAATATGGGCATCCAGGTCCCGCTATTGGTTATTGACCGAGAATAGTTCTAGGTCATGTCTACATAGTTCTCGAACCCGTAGGGTCCGCACGCTTAACGTTACGATGACAGTTTTATTATGAGTTTATAAGTTTTGATGTACCGAAGTTTGTTCGGAGTCCCGGATGTGATCACGGACATGACGAGGAGTCTCGAAATGGTCGAGACATAAAGATCGGTATATTGGACGACTATATTCGGACACCAAAATTATTCCGGGTGATTTCGGAGAAAACCGTAGTGCCGGGGGGGTTACCGGAACCCCCCGGGAGAGTATTGGGCCTTATGGGCCTTAGGGGAAAGGAGAGAGGGGCGGCCAGCATGGGCCACGCGCCCCCTCCCCCCTATGGTCCGAATTGGACTAGGAGGGGGGCGGCGCCCCCCCCCCTTTCCTTCCCCCTCTCTCCCTTCCTTCCCCCTCCTAGTAGGAGTAGGAAAGGAGGAGTCCTACTCCTACTAGGAGGAGGATTCCTCCTCCTTGGCACGCCCCAAGGGGCCGGCCGGCCTCCCTCCCTTGCTCCTTTATATACGGGGGTGGGGGGGCACCCCATAGACACACAAGTTGATCTACGGATCGTTCCTTAGCCGTGTGCGGTGCCCCCCTCCACCATATTCCACCTCGGTCATATCGTCGCGGAGTATAGGCGAAGCCCTGCGCTGGTAGAGCATCATCATCGTCACCACGCTGTCGTGCTGACGGAACTCATCTCCGGAGCTTTGATGAATTGGAGCACGGAGATCGTCATCGAGCTGAACGTGTGCTGAACTCGGAGGCCCCGTACGTTCGGTGCTTGGATCGGTCGGATCGTGAAGACGTACGACTACATCAACCGCGTTGTGCTAACGCTTCCGCTTATGGTCTACGAGGGTATGTGGACGAACACTCTCCCCTCTCGTTGCTATGCCATCACCATGATCTTGTGTGTGCGTAGGAAAATTTCTGAAATTACTACGTTCCCCAACAGTGGCATCCGAGCCTAGGTTTTATGCGTTGATGTTATATGCACGAGTAGAACACAAGTGAGTTGTGGGCGATACAAGTCATACTGCTTACCAGCATGTCATACTTTGGTTCGGCGGTATTGTGAGATGAAGCGGCCCGGACCGACATTACGCGTACGCTTACGCGAGACTGGTTTCATCGTTACGAGCACTCGTGCTTAAAGGTGGCTGGCGGGTGTCTGTCTCTCTCACTTTAGCTGAATCGAGTGTGGCTACGCCCGGTCCTTGCGAAGGTTAAAACAGCACCAACTTGATGAACTATCGTTGTGGTTTTTGATGCGTAGGTAAGAACGGTTCTTGCTAAAGCCCGTAGCAGCCACGTAAAATTTGCAACAACAAAGTAGAGGACGTCTAACTTGTTTTTTCAGGGCATGTTGTGATGTGATATGGTCAAGACATGATGCTATATTTTATTGTATGAGATGATCATGTTTTGTAACCGAAGTTATCGGCAACTGGCAGGAGCCATATGGTTGTCGCTTTATTGTATGAAATGCAATCGCCCTGTAATTGCTTTACTTTATCACTAAGCGGTAGCGATAGTCGTAGAAGCAATAGATGGCGTAACAACAATGATGCTATGATGGAGATCAAGGTGTCGCGCCGGTGACGATGGTGATCATGACGGTGCTTCGAAGATGGAGATCACAAGCACAAGATGATGATGGCCAGATCATGACGGGTGCAAAACAGTTGCACACGCGGAATACTCAGGTCATACTTGACGAGCCTAGCATATACAGATATGGCCTCGGAACACGGAGACCGAAAGGTCGAGCGTGAATCATATAGTAGATATGATCGACATAGTGATGTTCACCATTGAAACTACTCCATCTCACGTGATGATCGGACATGGTTTAGTTGATTTGGATCACGTGATCACTTAGATGACTAGAGAGATGTCTGTCTAAGTGGGAGTTCTTAAGTAATATGATTAATTGAACTTAAATTTATCATGAACTTAGTACCTGATAGTATTTTGCTTGTCTATGTTTGTTTGTAGATAGATGGCTCGTGCTGTTGTTCCGTTGAATTTTAATGCGTTCCTTGAGAAAGCAAAGTTGAAAGATGATGGTAGCAATTACACGGACTGGGTTCGTAACCTGAGGATTATCCTCATTGCTGCACAGAAAAGTTACATCCTGGAAGCACCGCTGGGTGCCAGGCCTGCTGCTGATGCAACTGACGACGTTAAGAACGTCTGGCAGAGCAAAGCTGATGACTACTCGATAGTTTAGTGTGCCATGCTTTACGGCTTAGAACCGGGTCTTCAACGACGTTTTGAACATCATGGAGCATATGAGATGTTCTAGGAGTTGAAGTTAATATTTCAAGCAAATGCCTGGATTGAGAGATATGAAGTCTCCAATAAGTTCTATAGCTGCAAGATGGAGGAGAATAGTTCTGTTAGTGAACACATACTCAAAATGTTTGGGTATAATAATCACTTGATTCAACTGGGAGTTAATCTTCCTGATGATAGTGTCATTGACAGAATTCTCCAATCACTGCCACCAAGCTACAAGAGCTTCGTGATGAACTATAATATGCAAGGGATGAACAAGACTATTCCCGAGCTCTTCGCAATGCTAAAAGCTGCGGAGGTAGAAATCAAGAAGGAGCATCAAGTGTTGATGGTTAACAAGACCACCAGTTTCAAGAAAAAGGGCAAAGGGAAGAAGAAGGGGAACTTCAAAAAGAACGACAAGGAAGTTGCTGCTCAAGAGAAGAAACCCAAGTCTGGACCTAAGCCTGAAACTGAGTGCTTCTACTGCAAGCAGACTGGACACTGGAAGCGGAACTGCCCCAAGTATTTGGCGGATAAGAAGGATGGCAAAGTGAACAAAGGTATATGTGATATACATGTTATTGATGTGTACCTTACTAATGCTCGCAGTAGCACCTGGGTATTTGATACTGGTTCTGTTGCTAATATTTGCAACTCGAAACAGGGACTACGGATTAAGCGAAGATTGGCTAAGGACGAGGTGACGATGCGCGTGGGAAATGGTTCCAAAGTCGATGTGATCGCGGTCGGCACGCTACCTCTACTTCTACCATCGGGATTAGTTTTAGACCTAAATAATTGTTATTTGGTGCCAGCGTTGAGCATGAACATTATATCTGGATCTTGTTTGATGCGAGATGGTTATTCATTTAAATCAGAGAATAATGGTTGTTCTATTTATATGAGTAATATCTTTTATGGTCATGCACCCTTGAAGAGTGGTCTATTCTTATTAAATCTCGATAGTAGTGATACACATGTTCATAGTGTTGAAACCAAAAGATGCAGAGTTGATAAGGATAGTGCAACTTATTTGTGGCACTGCCGTTTAGGTCATACCGGTGTAAAGCGCATGAAGAAACTCCATACTGATGGGCTTTTGGGATCACTTGATTATGAATCACTTGGTACTTGCGAACCGTGCCTCATGGGCAAGATGACTAAAACGCCGTTCTCCGGAACTATGGAGCGAGCAACTGATTTGTTGGAAATCATACATACTGATGTTTGTGGTCCAATGAATGTTGAGGCTCGCGGCGGGTATCGTTATTTTCTCACCTTCACAGATGATTTGAGCAGATATGGGTATATCTACTTAATGAAACACAAGTCTAAAACATTTGAAAAGTTCAAAGAATTTCAGAGTGAAGTGGAAAATCATCGTAACAAGAAAATAAAGTTTCTACAATATGATCGTGGAGGAGAATATTTGAGTTACGAGTTTGGTCTGCACTTGAAACAATGCGGAATAGTTTCGCAACTCACGCCACCCGGAACACCACAACGAAATGGTGTGTCCAAACATCGTAATCGTACTTTACTAGATATGGTGCGATCTATGATGTCTCTTACTGATTTACCGCTATCGTTTTGGGGTTATGCTTTAGAGACGGCCGCATTCACGTTAAATAGGGCACCATCAAAATCTGTTAAGACAACGCCTTATGAACTGTGGTTTGGCAAGAAACCAAAGTTGTCATTTCTTAAAGTTTGGGGCTGCGATGCTTATGTGAAGAAACTTCAACCAGATAAGCTCAAACCCAAATCGGAGAAATGTGTCTTCATAGGATACCCAAAAGAGACTATTGGGTACATGAGAGAGTCCTGGACTAGGGGGTGTTCGGACAGCCGGACTATCAATGTCCGCCGGACTCCAAGACTATGAAGATACAAGATTGAAGACTCCGGCTCGTGTCCGGAAGGTACTTTACTTGGTGTGGAAGGCAAGCTTGGCGATACGGATACGTAGATCTCCTACTATTGTAACCGACTCTGTGTAACCCTAGCCCTCTCCGGTATCTATATAAACCGGAGGGCTTTAGTCCGTAGGACAACATACATTACAACAATCATACCATAGGCTAGCTTCTAGGGTTTAGCCTCCTTGATCTCGTGGTAGATCTACTCTTGTACTACCCATATCATCAATATCAATCAAGCAGGAGTAGGGTTTTACCTCCATCGAGAGGGCCCGAACCTGGGTAAAAAACATCGTGTCCCTTGTCTCCTGTTACCATCCGCCTAGACGCACAGTTCGGGACCCCCTACCCGAGATCCGCCGGTTTTGACACCGACATTGGTGCTTTCATTGAGAGTTCCTCTGTGTCGTCACCAATAGGCTTGATGGCATCTTCAACCTGCAACGCTGTCCTGGGTGAGACTTTCCTCCCCGGACAGATCTTCGTATTCGGCGGCTTTGCACTGCGGGCCAATTCACTTGGCCATCTGGAGCAGATCGAAAGCTACGCCCCTGGTCGTCAGGTCAGATTTGGAAGCTTAAACTTCACGGCCGATGTCCGAGGAGATTTGATCCTCGATGGACTCGAGACACAGCCAAGCGCGCCGCACTGTGACGATGGGCATGATCTAGCTCTGCCGCCGAACAGTGCTTTGGTGGCCGCACACGAATACGCTCCGGCCATTAGCCCGGAGCCGATCGCCCAGATCGAGGGCTGGTGGATAAACGCCGCCCCGGGGGCTTCAACATCCACGGCGATGGAGCCGAACACCAATCTTGTCCCCTGCGAAACTCGTGATTCCGAGGCGCCGGACTCCTCGCCGGACTCCGAACCTCCCACGCCCCTACCAATCGATCCAGATTGGGCGCCGGTTATGGAATTCACCGCCACGGACATCTTTCAATGCTCGCCTTTCGGCGATATCTTAAATTCACTAAAGCATCTCTCGTTATCAGGAGAGTCCTGGACGGATTATGGCCAGGATGGTTGGGATGCGGACGACGAAGAAATTCAGAGCCCACCCACCACCCACTTTGTAGCCACTGTCGACGATTTAACCGACATGCTAGACTACGACTCCGAAGACATCGACGCTATGGAAGACGATGCCGGAGACGAACAGGAACCAGCGCCCACAGGGCACTGGAAGGCCACCTCGTCGCATGACGTATACATGGTGGATACCCCAAAAGATGGGGACGGCAAAGGAACAGCGGAGGCAGATTCCTTAAAGAAACAGCCCAAGCGCCGGCGTCAGCGGCGCCGCTCTAAATCTCGCCATAGTAAAAACGGAGATTCCGGCACAGGAGATAATAACACTCCAGAGAGTGCCGAAGACAATCCCCTCCCGCAAGACTCAGCGCAGGAGGATGCAGAAGCAAGCCCTCATGAGGGGGCGGCAGATGAAGAGGTTGAGGATCATGATTATATGCCTCCCTCCAAAGACGAAGCAAGCCTCAATGATGACGAATTTGTCGTACCCGAGGATCCCGTCGAACAAGAGCGCTTCAAGCGCAGGCTTATCGCCACAGCAAAAAGCCTGAAGAAGGAAAAACGGAGGCTCAAAATAGCGGAAAATACACTCAGAATGAGATGGAGCACAATGCTCAAAACCGCAGATAAGTACGGCAATGGCCACCAACCAAAGAGCTACCCGAAGCGCAAGCTGCTACCAGAATTCGACGAAGAGGCCATAGAGCCCCCACCGTCCAAAAATAAAGAGGCTGCCTGGCCGGATAGACGGCCAGATGATAGGCCAAATTCTGACAGCGGCGCCCCACATAAACCAACCAACGAACTTGGAAGGATAGATGGCCCAGCCAGATCCATCTACGGGCCAAAGGAGAAGGCCCCAGGAAGCAAGGCAACACGTCAAGTGTCCGATGATAGCGGCACACACAAATACAGGGGAGCCGCACACCCACTATGTTTCACTGACGAGGTGCTGGACCATGAATTCCCAGCAGGATTTAAACCCATAAACATAGAAGCCTACGATGGAACAACAGACCCTGGAGTCTGGATAGAAGATTATATACTACATATACATATGGCCAGAGGAGATGATCTCCACGCCATAAAATACCTACCCCTCAAGCTCAAAGGGCCAGCCCGTCATTGGCTTAAAAGCCTCCCTGAAAATACTGTTGGAAGTTGGGAAGAGCTCGAGGACGCGTTTAGAGCAAATTTTCAAGGGACTTATGTCCGCCCTCCGGATGCAGATGACCTAATTCATATAACTCAACAGCCCGGAGAGTCAGCGCGGAAATTCTGGAACAGGTTCCTTACCAAAAAAGAACCAAATAGTCGACTGTCCGGACGCTGAAGCCTTAGCAGCTTTCAAGCACAATGTCCGAGACGAATGGCTCGCCAGGCACCTCGGTCAAGAGAAACCGAGGACAATGTCCGCACTGACAAGCCTCATGACCCGCTTCTGTGCGGGCGAGGATAGCTGGTTAGCACGATGCAGCACCAGCGACCCAAGTACATCAGAGATAAGAGATGGAAACGGAAAATCACGGCGCAGAAAAGAGCAGCGCCGGAATAAAGAGAAAAGCCCAAAGAGCACGGCAGTCAACGCCGGATTCAAAAGCTCGCGGCCCAATAATAAAACACAGCCTCTTAAGGATGACAGTGACGAATTGTCCAACTTAAACAAAATTTTGGGTCGGATATGTCAAATCCACAGTACCCCCGGAAGGCCTGCAAATCACACCCACAGGGATTGTTGGGTTTTTAAACAGTCCGGCCGACTAAATGCCGAACACAAGGGGCTCGACGCGTCAAGCGAAGAAGATAAACCCCACCAGCAGAGCACCGGAAAACAAAAGACTTTCCCACAAGGGGTCAAAGCAGTAAACTCACTTCATGTGATAATACGGAAAAATAGTGCGGCACTTTCTAAAAAGAGCTTCGCACGGTCCAACCCAGCAGACCGTAGAGATTGGATATCAAAACCAATCACTTTCGACCACCTGGACTATTCTAGAAGCGTTCGAAATGCGGGACGGACTCCCCTGATATTGAATCCCATAATAGATGGATTGCAATTTACTAACGTCCTAATGGACGGAGGCAGTGACTTAAACCTGCTATATTCGAACACAATCCGTAGGATGGGGATAGACCCTACCAAAATTCGACACAGTCGCACTTCCTTCAAAGGAGTGACGCCAGGCCATCACGCCAAGTGCACAGGCTCCATATTACTAGAAGTCGTGTTCGGATCGCCAAACAATTCTTGACGCGAAAAATTAATTTTTCATATCGTCCCGTTTGAAAGTGAATATCAAGCACTCTTGGGACGACAGGCTTTTGTCCGCTTCAACGCCATACCGCATTATGCATCTCTTACACTCAAGATGCCCGGACCGCATGGCGTAATTTTAGTGCGAGGGTCACTTAAAGACCCCGGACTTGGATAGACGAATCCGGCGTCAGTGGGCTAGGGGCTCCCTAGCCGCATACCCCTTCACAGGGGGCTGCGCGCACAAATCACCGCGGGTTTATACGAACCCCGCTTTCATTATTTATATTTCTAATATTTTTTGCACAATTTGTTTTTAAAACTAACGTTCCTCTCTTTTTACAGATGAACAACGTGGATACCCGTCCAGGATAACGGCGCAACGGGGACACAGGCGCAGACGTGCAGTAGGGACCCGTTGTGAGGATTCTTTTCAGATTAAGACCCTGCGTAGACCTTTTCACTATCTTTCGTTGTTATTCTCCCTTGGTCTCTTCCTATAGCCAAAGCGGAGCCTGACGCTTTGGCATCGGCCGCGTCAGAAGACCATGCCCGTACCTGGATACTAGGGGCTTAGGGCATCGTTCTGCCCATTATTATAAAGACCGAACACCTTAGGGAGTGTTCGGCGTCTCGCGTTAGGCATTATATGCATCAGCTCCGAATCATGTCTTTGGTCAAATGTTGGGTTTGCCCGGCTCCTGTGTTTTGCTGCCTTACGTTCTGTATCATCGGCTAACGCGGCACCAGGAGAACTATTGCGATTGTGCCCCAGTTCGGCTGGGCGAGCACCTCAGTAGAGAAAGCCGAAAACTGACTGTCATGATGCAGCGAGAGACTGGTCAGCCCTCGATCGACTATCGGAATGTTTAGAATTCCCCGCTTTGACGAAGGGCCGTTTCCCGGTCAGGCACACGCACTCCGACTTCGGAGAAGGGCGATGCCACCAGGAGCTATATCGTAGCCCCACCCTCGAGCTCCACTGGCTAAGTGAAAGTGATAAAGCATTATAGTCCGGATTGCCTCGTTTGCTACGCTACCACCTCCTTATAATAGGACCGAGACGTCGGATTAAGTGTGAAAACGCGCTATTTTTGCGAAACACCCCAGCACCTTGTGCGTGGGGGCTGAAGCCGAAGACTGCCATCTTTCAGGTTATACACAAGTATACGTAAACGGCCGAAAGGAGAAGTTTTACTACTTGGACGCACAAGTATAAAAAGCAGTTATAACATAATCATCGATTTATAAGCTAATGCGTTCATTTGAACGTTACATTCTTCGAGCACTGCGACTCTATTACATGAGCGCCACGCATAACTTCCCCGAAATAGTGCTCGGCAGGGAGCCGGTTTTCATCCGAACCCTGGGCAGCAACAGCGGTGGCGTCCATCTCTGGACAATGCGCCTTTACACGGGCAAGAGCCATCCGCGCGCCCTCTATACAGGCCGACCGCTTCATCTCCTTTATACGCGGCACCGCTCCAAGGAATTGCTGTAATAAACCAAAATAGCTCGTCGCCTTGGACCTCTCTGGCCAGACATGGGCCACGATGTCAGTCATGGCAAGTCCGAACAATCTATTTAGCTCGGCCCATTCGGCCAACCGGTCTGCCAATGGAAGTGGGTGATCCGGACTGTGGAATTGAGACCAATATAGCTCTTCCGTCTTATGATCCTTCTGGCTCCGGAAGTGCTTAACGGCGTCAACCGCACTTGCAGTTAAGTCCATATACGGATCCTACGGACTCCACAGCCGCTCAAATTGAGCATACTTTCCATCCATAAATCGGCGACGCAGCAGAAAAGGCTTGCCAGCCACGATCTCTCCGGCCTGGCGCAGCTCCTCCTTCATAGCCCGCATTGCAGAGCGGGCATCCTTGGCTTCGGCGGTGGCCTTCTTCAGGTCTTCCCGCTCCGATAAGCGCTCCTTTTCAAGAGCCTCATTGCAGTCGGCAGCATCCTTTACTTTCATGGCTAATTCGGCCACCTCGGCCCTGCTTAGGCAGTGTGCAGCCTTTTCGGCTTTCAACTCCTCAGCCGCCCTCGCGGCAGCCGCTTCACTCCTTCGGGCTTGCTCCTTAGCTCGAGCAAGTTCGGCCTGAAGGTCCTCCACAGCAGCAGCACCGTCTGTATAAACAGCATATAATTTATCAAAGAAGGGCTTTGACCCCCCTAATAAAGCGACTGCGGAGAACTCTTTTACCTTGCGACTCGTCAAGTCGCCTGTTAACAAGTGCGATGTTCGCATCTGCCAAGTCCAATTTCCGATTTAACTCGGCAAACTCACTAGTCCGGCTAGCCCCCGGACTATCCGCCACCTGCATAGGAACGACGGAATTCATTTCTTTAGATTTCGATCCTTGGTACGCTGTCGTTTCCGACAACCTACCGAGTCTCAGGGGCTACTATCTATACAGGGCACATTTTTTATATGCAAAACTGTTAAAAGACAAAGGGGTGCGTTATTCTCGCATACCTCAAATCCCGCCAGCAAACTCATGGCGGCATTACGCAATCCGCTCTCAGCGGACGACATCCTTCCAACCACCATACGCATTAATGCACGGTGATCTTCTGAGATAGACGCCCTCTCGAGCAAATTCTTCAGTTCTCCCGGCCGAACACTAGTAGACGCCGAACTCTCTGGCCCCTCCGGACTCGGGGATACCCTCCATGATGACACTTCGGGTTCGCCTGCCTCACCTGGCGGCGCTGCGGATGGGGGCGTATCGCTCTCCATCATCTCTGGAAGAAGCTCCCCCGAAGATGAACTCATCTGAGAAGGCTGCAGATCCGAACTGCAATATAAATATTTTGGTTATCTATAGAAGCACAAATGAAGGTATTTCCTTACTAATCAACTCTCTCTTTCATACTCACGGCTCGCTGGAGGGCCGATCCTTTGATGATGGTTGTGCGTCCGGATTCTTTCCGGGCGCCGGACCCCCCGGGGAAGATCTCTTCCCACGCTTAGGGGCTTTGGCCTCCGGATCTTCGGAGGCGGTCCTCTTCTCTCCCTGAAGGGAGGGGTTCTTTCTTCCTCCTTCTTCAGTCGCCCCTTTGGGCGAAATATTAGCTCCTCTATTTCCCCCGTCGCCCCCTTCTGTGGGCGCAACCTCCAACATTCTGACCAACACGGGCTCCTGTGCGGTCTCTGGGAGGGGGGCCGGACACCTTATCAGCCTTGATCGCGCCACCCATTCCTGTAAAGAACAAAGGGTCAGAAGGCGAACTCTGGAAAGGCACATAAACAGAATGTCTGGACTCTGAGCTACTTACCTGAGTATCCGGGCGATCGCGGCTTAGACCTGCATCCTCGGCTGAATCCGGACACGCCACCCGCGGTCCGAAGAACAACGTGTACATCTCCACGGGTGTCGCACCCATGAAGTGTTGGAGAATCCGAGGTCCCTACGGGTTGAATTCCCATAGAGGGAGAGGACGGCGCTTGCAGGGAAGAAGATGCCTGATTAGCATGACCTGCATCACCTTGATCAGGTCGATCTCCCTCGCTTGGAGATCTCGAATCCGGCCCTGCAGTGAAGGCACGTCTTCGGACGGCCCCCAATTGAGCCCTTGGTTGACCCACGACATCAGTTGGCGTGGAGGTCCCGGGCGGAATAAGGGTGGCGGCTTTTGCTTGCTGCCCCTTGGAGCGGTGATATAGAACCACTCCTGCTGCCACAATCCGAGTTCCTCTTGGAAGGAACCCTCGAGCCACGGGGCATCGACCCTTTTGCTTATGGTCGCCCCGCCGCACTCCGCTTGACGCCCCCCGATCATCTTCGGCTCCACCTTGAAGGTCTTCAGCCATAAGTCGAAGTGGGGAATGACACGGAGGAAGGCTTCACAGACGATAATGAATGCGGAGATATGGAGGATGGACTCCGGAGCCAAGTCGTGAAAGTCCAGCCCATAGTAGAACAGGAGCCCTCTCACGAAGGGATCCGTCGGGAAGCCTAAACCCCGACGGAGGTGGGATACAAAAACGACGTATTCACCGGGCTCGGGGGCCACAACCTGCCCTTGAGCAGGCAACCTGTGCGAAATCTCGAAGGCTAGGTACTTGGCCTCACGCAGCTTCGATATGTCTTCCTCCGTGACGGAGGAGGGCATCCACCGGCCCTGGAGGTCGGAGCCGGACATGGTTAAGGATCCGAAGCGCTCGAATCCGAGGCTCTGGGTGTTGGAACCGGGAGCGGGAAAGAGATTCGATGCGAGATTGAAGAACAATGGCGAGCCTTGGTCCTCTTATAAAGGGGAAAAAATACCAAGGGCCGTCTCCGTGACCGTTTGGGATTCCCCTTCGATAGAGGAGGCGTGGCGACGGGAGCGGTTGGGTTACCCACGCACGTATTGATGAGAATCCCGGAATAAGGGGAACACGATCTCTGCTTCGATAAGACGTGCCGAGGAAACCGCTTTGCTAACGCTGAGGTGGTATAATGATTCAAACAAAGGCCTGGTGTCGGTGTGATGTCACGCCGCATAATACGTCAGCAGATTGAACTAAGTGTACATTTTATTCTCTCTACGGTGGAATGTGGAATTTATTTTGCAGAGCCGGACACTATCCTGGTGTTCATTATCTTCTCTGGATTATTCAAGGGAGGAACCCGCCTTGCAATGCCGAACATTATGCATGCCGGACTTATCGTCATTGAAGACTGGTTCAGGGGCTACTGAGGGAGTCCTGGACTAGGGGGTGTTCGGACAGCCGGACTATCAATGTCCGCTGGACTCCAAGACTATGAAGATACAAGATTGAAGACTCTGGCTCGTGTCCGGAAGGTACTTTACTTGGCGTGGAAGGCAAGCTTGGCGATACGGATACGTAGATCTCCTACTATTGTAACCGACTCTGTGTAACCCTAGCCCTCTCCGGTATCTATATAAACCGGAGGGCTTTAGTCCGTAGGACAACATACATTACAACAATCATACCATAGGCTAGCTTCTAGGGTTTAGCCTCCTTGATCTCGTGGTAGATCTACTCTTGTACTACCCATATCATCAATATCAATCAAGCAGGAGTAGGGTTTTACCTCCATCGAGAGGGCCCGAACCTGGGTAAAAAACATCGTGTCCCTTGTCTCCTGTTACCATCCGCCACCCCCTACCCGAGATCCGCCGGTTTTGACACCGACAGTACACCTTCTATCACAGATCTGAGGGCAAGATTTTTGTTGCTAAAATCGGATCCTTTCTACAGAAGGAGTTTCTCTCGAAAGAAGTGAGTGGGAGGAAAGTAGAACTTGATGAGATAACTGTATCTACTCCCTTATTGGAAAGTAGTTCATCACAAGAACCGGTTCCTGTGACAACTACACCAATCAGTGAGGAAGCTAATGATATTGATCATGAAACTTCAGATCAAGTTTCTACTGAACCTCGTAGGTCTACTAGAGTAAGATCCGCACCAGAGTGGTACGATAATCCAATTCTGGAAGTCATGTTACTTGACCATGATGAACCTACGAACCATGAGGAAGCGATGATGAGCCCAGATTCCGCAAAATGGCTAGAGGCCATGAAATCTGAGATGGGATCCATGTATGAAAACAAAGTATGGACTTTGGTTGACTTGCCCGATGATCGGCAAGCCATTGAGAATAAATGGATCTTTAAGAAGAAGACTGACGTTGATGGTAATGTAACTGTCTATAAAGCTCGACTTGTTGCGAAAGGTTTTCGACAAGTTCAAGGAGTTGACTACGATGAGACTTTCTCACCCGTAGCGATGCTTAAGTCTGTCCGAATCATGTTAGCTATTGCTGCATTTCATGATTATGAAATTTGGCAAATGGATGTCAAAACTGCATTCTTGAATGGATTTCTGGAAGAAGAGTTGTATATGATGCAGCCAGAAGGTTTTGTTGATCCAAAAGGTGCTAACAAAGTGTGCAAGCTCCAGCGTTCCATTTATGGACTGGTGCAAGCATCTCGGACTTGGAATAAACGCTTTGATAGTGTGATCAAAGCATATGGTTTTATACAGACTTTTGGAGAAGCCTGTATTTACAAGAAAGTGAGTGGGAGCTCTGTAGCATTTCTGATATTATATGTAGATGACATATTATTAATTGGAAATGATATAGAATTTCTGGATAGCATAAAGGGATACTTGAATAAAAGTTTTTCAATGAAAGACCTCGGTGAAGCTGCTTACATATTGGGCATCAAGATCTATAGAGATAGATCAAGACGCTTAATAGGACTTCCACAAAGCACATACCTTGACAAAATTTTGAAAAAGTTCAAAATGGATCAGGCAAAGAAAGGATTCTTGCTTGTGCTACAAGGTGTGAAGTTGAGTCAAACTCAATGCCCGACCACAACAGAAGATAGAGAGAAAATGAAAGATGTTCCCTATGCTTCAGCCATAGGCTCTATCATGTATGCAATGTTGTGTACCAGACCTGACGTATGCTTAGCAATAAGCTTGGCAGGAAGGTACCAAAGTAATCTAGGAGTGGATCACTGGACAGCGGTCAAGAACATCCTGAAATACCTGAAAAGGACTAAGGATATGTTTCTCGTATATGGAGATGACAAAGAGCTAGTCGTAAATGGTTACGTCGATGCAAGCTTTGACACTGATCCGGACGATTCTAAATCGCAAACCGGATACGTGTTTTTATTAAACGGTGGAGCTGTAAGTTGGTGCAGTTCTAAACAAAGCGTCGTGGCGGGATCTACATGTGAAGCGGAGTACATAGCTGCTTTGAAGCAGCAAATGAAGGAGTCTGGATGAAGGAGTTCATTTCCGATCTAGGTGTCATACCTAGTGCATCGGGACCAATGAAGATCTTCTGTGACAATACTGGTGCAATTGCCTTGGCAAAGGAATCCAGATTTCACAAGAGGACCAAGCACATCAAGAGACGCTTCAATTCCATTCGGGACCAAGTCCAAGTGGGAGACATAGAGATTTGCAAGATACATACGGATCTGAATGTTGCAGACCCGTTGATAAGCCTCTCTCACGAGCAAAACATGATCAGCACCAAGACTCCATGGGTGTTAGAATCATTACTATGTAATCTAGATTATTAACTCTAGTGCAAGTGGGAGACTGAAGGAAATATGCCCTAGAGGCAATAATAAAGTTATTATTTATTTCCTCATATCATGATAAATGTTTATTATTCATGCTAGAATTGTATTAACCGGAAACATGATACATGTGTGAATACATAGACAAACCTATAGTCACTAGTATGCCTCTACTTGACTAGCTCATTAATCAAAGATGGATATGTTTCCTAACCATAGACATGTGTTGTCATTTGATTAGTGGGATCACATCATTGGAAGAATGATGTGATTGACATGACCCATTCCGTTAGCCTAGCACTTGATCGTTTAGTATACTGCTATTGCTTTCTTCATGACTTATACATGTTCCTGTAACTATGAGAATTATGCAACTCCCGTTTACCGGAGGAACACTTTGGGTACTACCAAACGTCACAACGTAACTGGGTGATTATAAAGGAGTACTACAGGTGTCTCCGAAGGTACATGTTGAGTTGGTGTATTTCGAGATTAGGTTTTGTCACTCCGATCGTCGGAGAGGTATCTCTGGGCCCTCTCGGTAATGCACATCATTATAAGCCTTGCAAGCAATGTGACCAATGAGTTGGTTATGGGATGATGCATTACAGAACGAGTAAAGAGACTTGCTGGTAATGAGATTGAACTAGGTATTGGATACCGATGATCAAATCTCGGGCAAGTAACATACCGATGACAAAGGGAACAACGTATGTTGTTATGCGGTTTGACCGATAAAGATCTTCGTAGAATATGTAGGAACCAATATGGGCATCCAGGTCCCGCTATTGGTTATTGACCGAGAATAGTTCTAGGTCATGTCTACATAGTTCTCGAACCCGTAGGGTCCGCACGCTTAACGTTACGATGACAGTTTTATTATGAGTTTATAAGTTTTGATGTACCGAAGTTTGTTTGGAGTCCCGGATGTGATCACGGACATGACGAGGAGTCTCGAAATGGTCGAGACATAAACATTGATATATTGGACGACTATATTCGGACACCGGAATTGTTTCGGGTGATTTCGGAGAAAACCGGAGTGCCGGGGGGGTTACCGGAACCCCCCGGGAGAGTATTGGGCCTTATGGGCCTTAGGGGAAAGGAGAGAGGGGCGGCCAGCATGGGCCGCGCGCCCCCTCCCCCCTCTGGTCCGAATTGGACTAGGAGGGGGGGCGGAGCCCCCCCTTTCCTTCCCCCTCTCCCCCTTCCTTCCCCCTCCTAGTAGGAGTAGGAAAGGAGGAGTCCTAGTCCTACTAGGAGGAGGATTCCTCCTCCTTGGCGCGCCCCAAGGGGCCGGCCGGCCTCCCCCCCTTGCTCCTTTATATACGGGGGCGGGGGGCACCCCATAGACACACAAGTTGATCTACAGATCGTTCCTTAGCCGTGTGCGGTGCCCCCCTCCACCATATTCCACCTCGGTCATATCGTCGCGGAGTTTAGGCGAAGCCCTGCGCCGGTAGAGCATCATCATCGTCACCAAGCCGTCGTGCTGACGGAACTCATCTCCGGAGCTTTGCTGGATCGGAGCACGGAGATCGTCATTGAGCTGAACGTGTGCTGAACTCGGAGGCCCCGTACGTTCGGTGCTTGGATCGGTCGGATCGTGAAGACGTACGACTACATCAACCGCGTTGTGCTAACGCTTCCGCTTACGGTCTACGAGGGTACGTGGACGAACACTCTCCCCTCTCATTGCTATGCCATCACCATGATCTTGTGTGTGCGTAGGAAATTTTTTTGAAATTACTACGTTCCCCAACAAATGGTAACATGAGGCGGGGGACACGATGTTTACCCAGGTTTGGGCCCTCTCGATGGAGGTAATACCCTACTTCCTACTTGGTTGATCTTGATGATATGAGTATTACAAGAGTTGATCTACCATGAGATCGTAGAGGCTAAACCCTAGAAGCTAGCCTATGATTATGATTGTCGTTGTCCTATGGACTAAACCATCTGGTTTATATAGACACCGCCGGGGGCTAGGGTTACACAGAGTCGGTTACAGAGAAGGAGATCTACATACCTGAATTGCCAAGCTTGCCTTCCACGCAAAGGAGAGTCCCATCCGGACAAGGGACGAAGTCTTCAATCTTGTATCTTCATAGTCCAACAGTCCAGCCAAAGTATATACTCCGACTGTCCGAGGACCCCTTAATCCCGGACTCCCTCAGATATATTGAAAGGATTCGTGCTTCCTTGTCTTGAACCACCATTTTGTAGAGACTTGGAGATGTAGAGATTTCTTAGAATGTGATTGAGTTGCAATCTCACAGAGTTGGGCTTATCCAAGTACCTACAAGGGTTAGATAGCATGCAAGTGTATAAGTATATCCAAGACATATGATCATCATCATAAAAGAAATATCAAGGATTAGTCATAGTAAGGCTCATGCCTTGCATGCATCCACATGGAGTTTCTACTCCAAGTTTGAGGCATCAATGATGTTCAATTCACCTCTCAAGCGGCAAAACACTTTCTCATCAAGCGGTTTGGTGAATATATCCGCCAAATGCTTATCGGTACAAACATGCTTAAGTTTTATATCTCCCTTAGCAACATGATCTCGAATGAAATGATGACAAACTTCAATATTCTTAGTTCGAGAATATTACACAGGATTATGAGCAATTTTAATAGCACTCTCATTATCACAAAGCAATGGAACATGTTTCACATATATCCCATAATATTTAAGAGTTTGGGTCATCCAAAGTAATTGAGCACAACATGAACCAGCGGCAATGTATTCCGCTTCAGCGGTGGATAGGGATACCGAGTTTTGTTTCTTGGAGGACCAAGACACAAGAGATCTACCAATAAATTGACAAGTACCCAAAGTAGAATTTCTATCAACCTTGTCATCGGCATAGTCTGAGTCGAAGTAGCCAACAAGATCAAAAGAAGACCTCTTAGGATACCAAATGCCAAAAATTGGTGTATGAATTAAGTATCTCACTATCCTTTTCACAGCCTTAAGATAACATTCTCTAGGTGCCGCTTGATATCGTGCACACATGCACACACTTAGCATGATATCGGGACGGGAGGCACATAGATATAACAATGAACCAATCATAGAGCGGTAAACCTTTTGGTCAACCGGTTCGCCATCCTTTGTCAAGTCAAGATGTCTACTAGTAGGCATGGGCATACTCATACCTTTGCATTCTTGCATGTTGAACTTCTTCAATAAGTCCTTGGTATACTTTGTTTGAGAGATAAAAGTTCTCCTTAGTTTGCTTGATTTGCAAACCAAGAAAGAACTTGAGTTCACTCATCATGGACATCTCAAACTTCTCTAACATTAGCTTTCCAAACTTTTCACTAAAATGAGAGTTAGTTGAACCAAATATGATATCATCAACATAAATTTGGCACACAAGTAATTCTCCATTAACTCTTTTAGTAAAGAGTGTAGAATCAATTTTTTCCAGTTTCAAAGCATTTTTCAATAAGAAACTTAGTCAAGCATTTATACCAAGCTTTAGGAGCTTGTTTAAGACCATAAAGAGCTTTGTGAAGTTTATAAACATGGTCGGGTTTCTTATGATTAACAAAGCCGGGAGGTTGTTTAACATAAACTCCCTCCTCAATTTCACCATTAAGAAAAGCACTTTTTGATGTTCATTTGATATAAAGTAATGTCATGATGATTGGCATAAGCAAGTAAGATGCGAATGGACTCCAGTCTAGCAACGGAGGCATATGTCTCACCGTAGTCCATACCTTCAACTTGAGTGTAGCCTTGAGCAACGAGACGAGCCTTGTTGCGCAACTTGACCATCTTCATCTTGCTTGTTCCGAAACACCCACTTGGTTCCAATGACATTGTGCTTCTCATCAGGCTTTTCAACCAACGTCCACACTTGGTTCCTATCAAAGTTGTGTAGTTCTCCGTGCATGGCATTTATCTAATCCAGATCTTCCAATGCTTCCTCAACCTTCATATGTTCAATGCTAGAAATGAATGAGTAATGTTCAAAAAATTAGCCAAATGAGTTTTAGAGTGAATAATTCTCCCGATTTGGATATCATCAAAGATTTGTTCGATGTGATGATCTCTTGAGACTCTTGCTCGAACTCGTGAGAGCTTTTGTTTGGGTCGGGGTGGAACATCCTCTTCATTGTCTTGTTCTTCCTCTTGTCTTTCTTCATTGTTGTTGGTGTTGTTGTTCTCCCGTGGAGGTGGAGAAGGAGGTCGTCGAGGTTCGTCTTGTTGTACATCCTCGTTCTCATCGTCTTAATGTGTCCCACTTGTGGATGCCTCCAAGTCAACTTGTGGTTCACCTTGGCGTCAAGTTGAGGCTTCCACTTGGACGGACGAAGTACTCTCCTTCACCTCCGTTGGGCAAATCTTGCCAATAGACAAGTCTTGGATTGCTTCCAAAGGATCTTTGTCACCTACATCAATTGGCAATTTCTCTACTTGCGAGCCGTTAGATTCATCAAACTTCACATCTACTGTCTCTTCAACCTTTCGGGTGAAATTGTTGTAGACACGGTACGTGTGCGAGTTTGAGCCATAACCTATTAGGAAACCTTCATGATATTTAGGAGCAAATTTCGAACAACGATGCTTATCAAGAATGTAGCACTTTGAGCCGAATACCCGAAAGTATCCAACTTGGGGTTTGTTACTGGTGAGAAGCTCATATGTCGTCTTGCCGAGTAGCTTGTGAAGATATAGACGATGCATGACAAGCTGTCTCAACCGCTTCCGCCCAAAACAATTTTGGCGTCTTGTACTCATCAAGCATCGTTCTCGTCATTTTGATGAGCATTCGGTTCTTCCTCTCAACAACTCCATTTTGTTGAGGTGTGTATGTAACTGAGAACTCATGTGAAATCCCTTCTTCATCAAGAAAGGTGTCCACAAGGCGTTCTTGAACTCCGTTCTATTGTCGCTGCGAACCTTCTTGATCTTCACTTCAAATTGGTTTTGGGCCTTCCTAGCAAAGTTTTTGAAGATCTTTTGGACCTGCGATTTATCATCAAGAAAGAACACCCACGTAAATCTTGAAAATCATCAACAATGACCAATCCAAACGAGTTACCATCGAGACTCTTGTAGGCATTGGGACCGAAAAGATCCATGTGAAGTACCTCGAGCGATCTCCTCGTGGTCATGATGTTCTTCATGGGGTGGCTTCGTCCAACCTGTTTTCCTGCTTGGCAAGCACTGCAAAGTCTATCCTTGTCAAATATGACATCTTTAACACCAAAGATATGATCACCTTTAATAAGCTTGTCAAGATTTTGCATGCCCACATGTCCTAACCGTCTATGCCACAACCAGCCTTTAGAAGAATTAGCAATTAAGCAAGTTCTATGTTGAGCCTTTTTAGTGAAATCAACAATGTATAGATCACCTCTACGTATGCCGGTAAAGACAATTTTATGATTATCTCTTCGAAACACTTGGCAATCTACTTTAGTAAATAGGACATTGAATCCAAAGTCAGCTAGTCTAGATACATAAAGTAGATTATAGCCAAGAGATCAACGAGCATAACATTTTGTATGGAGCTTTCATGTGAGATGGCCACCTTACTGAGGCCAACCACCTTACCCTTTGAGTTATCACCGAAAGTGACATACTTTCGAGGGTCCTCATTTTCAGCAAGCTCACAAAACATATCCTTGTCTCCGGTCATGTGATCGGTACATCCACTATCAAGGACCCATTCCTTTCCTCCAGCCATGTAGCCGCGAAGGTTAGCCATAAGACCAAAGTGTCTCATAGACTCTTCAAGATCAAGGTCACTATCATCATCCTCATCATAGTATCCATGTTCAACATCGTCCTGCAAATGATCATTTCCTAGAGAGAGTGATTCATTAGATATATGATTTTGACAATGTTCATCTCTATGAATTCGAATAGCTTCAGAAATGATATTGCTAATGATTCCAACATCTCCTTTGGCACGCATAAGGTCAAGAAGCTCAAATAAACAATTTCCAAACTTAGGATCATTGGGATTCATCTTATTCAAAGCAATAGACTTATGAAGAATCTCATCTAAGTTTTTCAAGGAATAGTCCAGAAATCGTTCCTCAAGAAATTTCCATATAGTATAAGCACAATCAAGAGTTGGCAAGTGACTAATCAAATTTCTAGGCAAACCTCTAGTGATAAGATTGATAGTTCTAAGATTGTGAATCATGTCAAGAGACTCATCAGGGGTAGGATGCAAGGGGTCAATAAGGGGTTCACAAGGAGTAGTAACGTACTTGTTCAAGTGATATTCATGAAAAATTCCAAGCATCTCATTTTTCCACTCACCATAGAACTCTCCATCAAGCAAAGGCACTCTACGACTAATACTCCCCAACGTAGACTCATCCATCTTCCTCCAATGACGATTAAACCAAAGCAATGGAGACCAAAGCTCTGATACCAATTGAAAGGATCGATAAGAGGTGTCTAGAGGGGGGTGATTAGACCCTCAACAAGTAAAGATAATAGTTTTTAAGTTTTTCAAGTTGAGGTTGGAAATTAGCACAATTTCAAGCATTCACAATACAATTCAAGCAAGCATGCAAAGAGTATATGAGCAGCGGAAAGTAAAGCATGCAACTTGCAAGAAAGTAAAGGGATGGGATTGGAGTGTGCAAACGCAATTGGAGACACGAAGATTTTTGGCATGGTTCCGATAGGTGATGCTATCGTACATCCACGTTGGCGGACACTTCAACCCACGAAAGGTAACAGTTGCGCGAGCCCACAGAGGGCTCCACCCATGAAGGGTCCACGAAGAAGCAACCTTGTCTATCCCACCATGGCCGTCGCCCACAAAGGACTTGCCTCACTTGGGTATATCTTCACGAAGTAGTCGATCTCCTTGCCCTTACAAACTCCTTGGTTCAACTCCACAATCTTGAGGGAGGCTCCCAAGTGACACCTAACCAATCTATGAGACACCACTCTCCAAAAGGTAATAGATGGTGTGTTGATAATGAACTCCTTGCTCTTGTGCTTCAAATGATAGTCTCCCCAACACTCAACTCTCTCTCACAGATTTGGCTATGGTGGAAAGATGATTTGAGTGGAAAGCAACTTGGGGAAGGCTAGAGATCAACATTCTTGTGGTTGAAATGGAATGTCTTGGTCTCAACACATGAGTAGGTGGTTCTCTCTCAGAAAATGAATAGTGGAAGTGTAGGAATGTTCTGATGGCTCTCCCCACGAATGAAGAGTGGGTGGAGGGGTATATATAGCCTCCACACAAAATCTAGTCGTTACGCACAGATTCCCAAACTCGGTGAGACCGAATGGTGAAACTCGGTCAGACTGATTCGGGTCAAAATGTGAATGTTAGAGTTTTCGGTGGGACCGACAAGGTCAACTCGGTGGGACCAATGTGCAAGGGTTAGGGTAAAACCTCAACTCGGTTTGACCGATTACACAAACTCGGTGAGACCGATTTTGGTAACAAGCAAACAGAGAATTCGTCAAGCAAACTCAGTGGGACCGATGCACAAACTTGGTGAGACCAAAATTATTGCAATAGGCAACAGAGAGTTTGCAAGCCCATTGATGTTTGTTACGCAACCTTCTTCTTGTAGACGTTGTTGGGCCTCCAAGTGCAGAGGTTTGTAGGACAGTAGCAAATTTCCCTCAAGTGGATGACCTAAGGTTTATCAATCCGTGGGAAGCGTAGGATGAAGATGGTCTCTCTCAAACAACCCTGCAACCAAATAACAAAGAGTCTCTTGTGTCCCCAACACACCCAATACAATGGTAAATTGTATAGGTGCACTAGTTCGGCGAAGAGATGGTGATACAAGCGCAATATGGATGGTAGGTATAGGTTTTTGTAATCTGAAAATATAAAAACAGCAAGGTAGCAAGTAACAAAAGTGAGTGAAAACGGTATTGCAATGCTTCGAAACAAGGCCTAGGGTTCATACTTTCACTAGTGCAAGTTCTCTCAACAATAATAACATAATCAGATCATATAACAATCCCTCAACATGCAACAAAGAGTCACTCCAAAGTCACTAATAGCGGAGAACAAATGAAGATATTATTGTAGGGTACGAAACCACCTCAAAGTTATTCTTTCCGATCAATCCATTGGGCCATTCCTATAAGTGTCACAAACAGCCCTAGAGCTCGTAGTAAAATAACACCTTAAGACACACATCAACGAAAACCCTAATGTCACCTAGATACTCCAATGTCACCTCAAGTATCCGTGGGTATGATTATACGATATGCATCACACAATCTCAGATTCATCTATTCAACCAACACAAAGAACTTCAAAGAGTGCCCCAAAGTTTCTACCGGAGAGTCAAGACGAAAACGTGTGCCAACCCCTATGCATAGATTCCCAAGGTCACTGAACCCGCAAGTTGATCACCAAAACATACATCAAGTGAATTAATAGAATACACCATTGTCACCACGGGTATCCCATGCAAGATATACATCAAGTGTTCTCAAATCCTTAAAGACTCAATCCGATAAGACAACTTCAAAGGGAAAACTGAATTCATTACAAGAGAGTATAGGGGGAGAAACATCATAAGATCCAACTATAATAGCAAAGCTCGCGATACATCAAGATCGTGCCAAATTAAGAACACGAGAGAGAGAGAGAGAGAGAGAGAGAGATGAAACACATAGCTAATGGTACATACCCTCAGTCCCGAGGGTGAAGTACTCCCTCTTCGTCATGGAGAGTGCCGGGATGATGAAGATGGCCACCGATGATGGATCCCCCTCCAGCAGGGTGTCAGAACGGTCTCTCGAGAGGTTTTTGGTGGCTACAGAGGCTTGCGGCGGCAGAACTCCCGATCTAGGATTCTTTTCGGGGTTTTCTGTATTTATAGGAATTTTTGGCGTCGGTCTCATGTCAGGGGGGGTCTCCAAGTCATCCACGAGATAGGGGGGCGCGCCCTCCACCCTCGTGGATGGCTCGGGACTCTTCTGGCCCAACTCTTTTACTTCAAGGGCTTCTTTTGGTCCATTAAAAATTGGCACATCAATTGGACTCTGTTTGGTATTCCTTTTCTCTAAAACTCAAAAACAAGGGGGAAAATAGAAACTAGCATTGGGCTCTAGGTTAATAGGTTAGTCCCAAAAATCATATAAAATAGCATATATATGCATATAAAACATTCAAGATGGATAATATAATAGCATGGAACAATCAAAAGTTGGAGACGTATCAAACATCCCAAAGCTTAATTCATGCTCGTCCTCGAGTAGGTAAATGATAAAAACAGAATTTTTGATGTCGAATGCTACCTAACATATTTATCCATGTAATTATATTTATTATGACAAGAATATTCAGATCCATAATATTCAAAACAAAAGTTTAATATTGACATAAAAATAATAATACTTCAAGCATACTAACAAAGCAATCATGTCTTCTCAAAATAACATGGCCAAAGAAAGTTATCCCTACAAAATCATATAGTCTGGCTATGCTCTATCTTCATCACACAAAATATTTAAATCATGCACAACCCCGGTCTCAGCCAAGCAATTGTTTCATACTTTAGTATTCTCAAACTTTTTCAACTTTCATGCAATACATGAGCGTGAGCCATGGACATAGCACTATAGGGGAATAGAATGGTGGTTGTGGAGAAGACAAAAAGGAGAAGATAGTCTCACATCAACTAGGCGTATCAATGGGCTATGGAGATGCCCATCAATAGATATCAATGTGAGTGAGTAGGGATTGCCATGCAACGGATGCACTAGAGCTATAAGTGTATGAAAGCTCAAAAAGAAACTAAGTGGGTGTGCATCCAACTTGCTTGCTCACGAAGACCTAGGGCACTTTGAGGAAGCCCATAATTGGAATATACAAGCCAAATTCTATAATAAAAATTCCCACTAGTATATGAAAGTGACAACATAGGAGACTCTCTATCATGAAGACCATAGTGCTACTTTGAAGCAAAAGTGTGGAAAAAGGATCGTGGCATTGCCCCTTCTCTCTTTTTCTCTCTCTTTTTTTATTTTTTATTATTTTTTATTTGGGCCTTCTCTCTTTTTTCCCGTCCGGAGTATCATCCCGACTTGTGGGGGAATCATAGTCTCCATCATCCTTTCCTCACTGGGACAATGCTCTAATAATGAAGATCATCATACTTTTATTTACTAACAACTCAAGAATTACAACTCAATACTTAGAACAAATATGACTCTGTGAATGCCTCCGGCGGTGTACCGGGATGTGCAATAATTCAAGAGTGACATGTATGAAAGAATTATGAAAGGTGGCTTTGCCACAAATACGATGTCAACTACATGATCATGCAAAGCGATATGACAATGATGAAGCGTGTCATAATATAAATGGAACGTTGGAAATTTGCATGGCAATATATCTCGGAATGGCTATGGAAATGCCATAATAGGTACGTATGGTGGCTATTTTGAGGAAGGTATATGGTGGGTGTATGGTACCGGCGAAATTTGTGCGGTACAAGAGAGGCTAGCAATGGTGGAAGGGTGAGAGTGCGTATAATCCATGGACTCAACATTAGTCATAAAGAACTCACATACTTATTGCAAAAATCTACAAGTCATCAAAACAAAGTACTACGTGCATGCTCCTAGGGGTAGGGTTGGTAGGAGTTAACCATTGTGCGATCCCGACCACCACTCATAAGGAAGACAATCAATAAATAAATCATGCTCCAACTTCATCACATAACGGTTCACCATACGTGCATGCTACGGGAATCACAAACTTTAACACAAGTATCTCTCAAATTCACAATTACTCCACTAGCATGACTCTAATATCACCATCTTCATATCTCAAAACAATCATAAAGAATCAAACTTCTCATAGTATTCAATGCACTTTATACGAAAGTTTTTATTATACCCCTCTTGGATGCCCATCATATTAGGACTAAATTCATAACCAAAGAAAATTACCATGCTGTTATAAAAGACTCTCAAAATAATATAAGTGAAGCATGAGAGTTCATCTATTTCGTCAAAATAAAAATGACATCATGCTCTAAAAATATATAAGTGAAGCACTAGAGCAAATGACAAACTACTCCAAAAGATATAAGTGAAGATCAATGAGTAGTCGAATAATTATGCAACTATGTGAAGACTCTCTAACATTTAAGAATTTCAGATCTTGGTATTTTATTCAAACAGCAAGCAAAACAAAATAAAATAAATTGACGCTCCAAGCAAAACACATATAATGTGGTGAATAAAAATATAGCTCTAAGTAAAGATACCGATGAACGAAGATGAAAAAGGGGATGCCATCCGGGGCATCCCCAAGCTTAGGCTCTTGGTTTTCCTTGAATATTACCTTGGGGTGCCTTGGGAATCCCCAATCTTAGGCTCTTTCCACTCCTTATTCCATAGTCCATCGAATCTTTACCCAAAACTTGAAAACTTCACAACACAAAACTCAACAGAAAACTCGTAAGCTCCGTTAGTATAAGAAAATAAATCACCACTTTTGGTACTTTTTTTAACTCATTCTAAATTCATATTGGTGTAATATCTACTGTATTCCAACTTCTCTATGGTTCATACCCTCCGATACTACTCATAGATTCATCAAAATAAGCAAACAACACATAGAAAACAGAATCTGTCAAAAACAGAACAATCTGTAGTAATCTGTAACTCGTGAATACTTTTGTAACTCCAAAAATTATGAAATAAATTTATGGACGTGAGGAATTTGTCTATTAATATTCTTCAAAAATAATCAACTTAAAATCACTCTTATGTAAAAAATGACAGCTAATCTCGTGAGCGCAAAGTTTCTGTTTTTTACAGCAAGATCGCATTAACTTTCACCCAAGTCTTCCCAAAGGTTATACTTAGCACTTTATTGAAACAAAATCTATAAAACATGATTACTACAGTAGCTTAATCATGTGACACACAAAAACAGTAGGGGTAAATATTGGGTTGTCTCCCAACAAGTGCTTCTCTTTAATGCCTTTTCTTTAATGCCTTTTTAGCTGGGCATGCTCACAGAAAAGATAAGAATTGAAACATAATGGGAGCATCATGAAGAATATTACTAGCACATTTAATTCTAACCCACTTCCTATGTCTAGGGATTTTATGAGCAAACAACTTATGGGAACAATAATCAACTAGCATAGGAAGGCAATACAAGCAAAACTTCAAGATTTTAAGCACATAAAGAGGAAACTTGATATTATTGCAATTCCTACAAGCATATAATCCTCCCTCATAGTAATTTTTAGTAGCATCATGAATAAATTCAAGAATATAATCATCACATAAATCATTCTTTTCATGATGCATAAGTATAGAAAATTTATTACTCTCTACATAAGCAAAATTCTTCTCATTAATAGTAGTGGGAGCAAACCCAACAAAATAACTATCATGTGAGGCATAATCCAATTGAAAACTAAAATCATGATGACAAGTTTCTTGGTTATCATTATTCTTTATAGCATACATGTCATCAGAATAATCATCATAAATAGCAACTTTGTAGGTGATCTCCTTGACTTACAAACTCCTTGGTTCAACTCCACAATCTTGACGGAGGCTCCCAAGTGACACCTAACCAATGTAGAAGACACCACTCTCCAAAAGATAATAGATGGTGTGTTGATGATGAACTCCTTGCTCTTGTGCTTCAAATGATAGTCTCCCCAACACTCGACTCTCTCTCTCCCACAGATTTGGCTATGGTGGAAAGATGCTTTGAGTGGAAAGCAACTTGGAGAAGGCTAGAGATCAAGATTCTTGTGGTTGGAATGGAATGTCTTGGTCTCAACACATGAGTAGGTGGTTCTCTCTGAGAAAATGAATAGTGGAAGTGTAGGCACATTCTGATGGCTCTCCCCACGAATGAAGAGTGGGTGGTGGGGTATATATAGCCTCCACACAAAAAGCCGTTACACACAGATTCCCAAACTCGGTGAGACCGAATGGTGAAACTCGGTCAGACCAATTCAGGTCAAAATGTGAACGTTAGAGTTTTCGGTGGGACTGACAAGGTCATCTCGGTGGGACCGATATGCAAGAGTTAGGGTAAAACCTCAACTTGGTTTGACCGATTACACAAACTCAGTGAGACCAATTTTGGTGATAAGCAAACAGAGAATTGGTCAAGCAAACCCAATGGGACCGATGCACAAACTCGGTGAGATCAAAATTATTGCAATAGGCAACAGAGAGTTTGCAAGCCCATTGATGTCTACTATGCAACCTTCTTCTTGTAAACGTTGTTGGGCCTCCAAGTGCAGAGGTTTGTAGGACAGTAGCAAATTTCCCTCAAGTGGATGACCTAAGGTTTATCAATCCGTGGGAGGCGTAGGATGAAGATGGTCTCTCTCAAACAACCCTGCAACCAAATAACAAAGAGTCTCTTGTCTCCCCAACACACCCAATACGATGGTAAATTGTATAGGTGCACTAGTTTGGCGAAGAGATGGTGATACAAGCGCAATATGGATGGTAGATATAGGTTTTTGTAATCTGAAAATATAAAAACAGCAAGGTAGCAAGTAACAAAAGTGATCAAAAATTGTATTGCAATGCTTCGAAACAAGGCCTAGGGTTCATACTTTTACTAGTGCAAGTTCTCTCAACAATAATAACATAATTAGATCATATAACAATCCCTCAACGTGCAACAAAGAGTCACTCCAAAGTCACTAATAGCGGAGAACAAACGAAGAGATTATTGTAGGGTATGAAACCACCTCAAAGTTATTCTTTCCGATCAATCCATTGGACTATTCCTGTAAGTGTCACAAACAACCCTAGAGTTCGTAGTAAAATAACACCTTAAGACACACATCAACCAAAACCCTAATGTCACCTCATGTATTCGTGGGTATGATTATATGATATGCATCACACAATCTCAGATTCATCTATTCAACCAACACAAAGAACTTCAAAGAGTGCCCCAAAGTTTATACCAGAGAGTCAAGACGAAAACCTATGCCAACCCCTATGCATAGATTCCCAAGGTCACTGAACCCGCAAGTTGATCACCAAAACATACATCAAGTGAATTAATAGAATACACCATTGTCACCACGGGTATCCCATGCAAGATATACATCAAGTGTTCTCAAATCCTTAAAGACTCAATCCGATAAGACAACTTCAAAGGGAAAACTGAATTCATTACAAGAGTGTATAGGGGGGGAAACATCATAAGATCCAACTATAATAGCAAAGCTCGCGATACATCAAGATCGTGCCAAATTAAGAACACAAGAGAGAGAGAGAGAGAGAGACGAAACACATAGCTACTGGTACATACCCTCAGCCCCGAGGGTGAACTACTCCCTCTTCGTCATGGAGAGCGCCGGGATGATGAAGATGGCCACCGATGATGGATCCCCCTCCAGCAGGGTGTCAGAACGGGCTCTCAAGAGGTTTTTGGTGGCTACAGAGGCTTGCAGTGGCGGAACTCCCGATCTAGGTTTCTTTTCAGGGGTTTCTATATTTATAGGAATTTTGGCGTCAGTCTCATGTCAGGGGGGTCTCCGAGTCATCCACGATATAGGGGGCGCGCCCAGGGGGTAGGGCGCACCCTCCACCCTCGTGGATAGCTCGAGACTCTTCTGGCCCAACTCTTTTACTCTGGGGAGTCCATAAAAAATCATCACAAATTGGCACGTCAATTGGACTCCGTTTGGTATTCCTTTTCTGTAAAACTCAAAAACAAAACTGGCACTTGGCTCTAGGTTAATAGGTTAGTCCCAAAATCATATAAAATAGCATATAAATGCATATAAAACATCCAAGATGGATAATATAATAGCATGGAACAATCAAAAATTATAGATACGTTGGAGACGTATCACCAATCTCGGTGAGACCGAGACCCCATCGGTGAGACCGAATTGATTAGGGTTTGGCAGTGGCTATATCAAATGAACTCGGTGGCGCCGGATAGGTCAAATTGGTGGGACCGAGTTTGACTTTTAGGTTTAGTACATATGTGGATATGAGAAAGTGGTTGAGGGCTTTGGAACATATCACTAAGCACTTTGAGCAAGCAAGCCATTAAGCAACACCTCATCCCCTTTTAATAGTATTGGCTTTCGTATGGACTCAATGTGATCTTGGACCACTAAAATGAAAATGTAGAGTCTTGAGCTTCTGCCAATATTTGTCCTTAGCATCTTGAAGGGGTTCCACATCCTCTTTTCCATGCCACCCCAATGTTGAACTTATCTGAAATATACTAGATGAAAATATTAGTCCAACAAGAGATATGTTGACATTAATTACAAAAATCACCCAGGGAGCACTTGTGCTTTCAGTCTCCAATGTATCTATAATTTTTTTATTGTTTAATGTTGTTATATTATCAATCTTGGATGTTTTATAATCATTTTATAGTCATTTTATATCATTTTTTGGTACTAACCTATTGACATAGTGCCAAGTGCCAGTTGCTGTTTTCTGCATGTTTTTTACATCGTAGGAAATCAATACCAAACAGAGTCCAAATGCAACAAAACTTCACAGAGATTTTTTATGGACCAGAAGACACCCAATGGACCAAGGCAGCGCCTGGGGGGTGCTCCGAGGGGAGCACAACCCACCAGGGCACGCCAGGAGGCCCAGGTGTGCCTTGGTGGGTTGTTCCCACCTTGGGTGCCCCGCGGACCGCCTCTTTGCTCTATAAATACCCCAATATTCCAGAAACCCTAGGGGAGTCGACGAAAATCAATTCCAGCCGCCGCAGAGTCCAAAACCACCAGATCCAATCTAGACACCATCACGGAGGGGTTCACCACTTCCATTGGTGCCTCTCCGATGATGCGTGAGTAGTTCTTTGTAGACCTTTGGCGTCCGTAGTTAGTAGCTAGATGGCTTCCTCTCTCTCGTTTGATTCTCAATACAATGGTCTCTTGGAGATCCATATGATGTAACTCTTTTTGCGGTGTGTCAGATGAACTTTGAATTTATGATCAGATCTATCTTTTTATATCCATGAAAGTTATTTGAGTTTCTTTGGTCTCTTATATGCATGATTGCTTATAGCCTCGTATTTCTTCTCCTATATTTAGGTTTTGTTTGGCCAACTTGATCTATTTATCTTGCAACGGGAAGAGGTGCTTTATAGTGGGTTCGATCTTACGGTGCTTGATGCCAGTGACAGAAGGGGAACCGACACGTATGTATCGTTGCTACTAAGAATAAAAGGATGGGGTCTATCTCTACATAGATAGATCTTGTCTACATCATGTCATCGTTCTTATTGCATTACTCCGTTTCTCCATGAACTTAATACACTAGATGCATGCTGGATAGCGGTCGATGTGTGGAGTAATAGTAGTAGATGCAGGCAAGAGTCTGTCTACTAATCTTGGACGTGATGTCTATATAATGATCATTGCCTGGATATCATCATGATTATTTCAAGTTCTATCAATTTCCCAACAGCAATATGTTTACCCACCGTTTGCTATTTTTCTTGAGAGAAGCCACTAGTGAAACCTATGGCCCCCGCGTCTCTTTCTCATATTATTTGCCTTTGCGGTCTACTTTTCCTTTGCTTTTATTTTCAGATCTATTAAACCAAAAATACAAAAATACCTTGCTGCAATTTATTCTTATTTATTTTATTTGGCATTCGATCTATCAATCTACTGCAATTTATTTCTCGTCTGTTTGCCTATCTTGGGGCGCCTCTACCCGAAGGGATTAACTACCCCTTTTACACGTTGGGTTGCGAGTATTTGTTATTTGTGTGCAAGTGCTATTTACATTGTGTTGCTTGGTTCCCCTACTGGTTCGATAACCTTGGTCTCATAACTGAGGGAAATACCTACCGCTGATGTGCTACATCATCCCTTCCTCTTTGGGAAATACCGACGTAGCTTCAAGCCGCATCAAGCGCTAGTAAATTACACATCAATAACATGTATATCATATATACCTTTGTTCACTTTTCCATCCTTCTTATCCACCAAGTATTTGGGCCAGTTCCGCTTCTAGTGACCATTTCCTTTGCAGTAGAAGCACTCAGTTTCAGGCTTGGGTCTAGCTTTGGGCTTCTTCATGGGAGTGGCAACTTGCTTGCCATTCTTCTTGAAGTTCCCTTTCTTTCCCTTGCCCTTTTACTTGAAACTAGTGGTCTTGTCAACCATCAACACTTGATGCTCTTTCTTGATTTCTACCTTCGCCGATTTCAGCATCGCGAAGAGCTCAGGAATCATTTTCGTCATCCCTTGCATATTATAGTTCATCACAAAGTTCTAGTAGCTTGGTGACAGTGACTAGAGAACTATGTCAATCACTATCTTATCTGGAAGATTAACTCCCACTTGATTCAAGCGATTGTAGTACCCAGACATTCTGAGCACATGCTCACTGGCTGAGCTACTCTCCTCCATCTTGTAGGAAAATTACTTGTCAGAGGTCTCATACCTCTTGACACGGGCATGAACCTTAAATACCAATTTCAGCTCTTAGAACATCTCATATGCTCTGTAGTGTTCAAAACGTTTTTGAAGTCCCGGTTCTAAGCCGTAAAGCATGGCACACTAAACTATAAAGTAGTCATCATATAGAGCTTGCAAAACGTTCATAACGTCTGCATCTGCTCCTGCAACAGGTTTGTCACCTAGCCGTGCATTAAGGACATAATTCTTCTGTGCAGCAATGAGGATAATCCTCAGATCACCCGCATTATTGCTACTATCATCTTTCAACTTAGTTTTCTCTAGGAACATAAAAAATATAGGAGCTATATTGCGAGCTATTGATCTACAACATAGATATGCAAATACTATCAGGACTAAGTTCGTGATAAATTAAGTTCAATTAATCAAATTACTTAAGAACTCCCACTTAGATAGACGTCCCTCAAGCCATCTAAACGATACGTGATCCAAATCAACTAACCCATGTCCGATCATCACGTGAGATGGAGTAGTCATCAATGGTGAACATCTTTATGTTGATCATATCTACTATATGATTCACGTTCGACCTTTCGGTCTCCAGTGTTCCGAGGCCATGTCTGTACATGCTAGGCTCGTCCAGTTTAACCTAAGTATTCCGCATGTGCAAAACTGCCTTGCACCCGTTGTATATGAACGTAGAGTCTATCACACCCGATCATCACGTGGTGTCTCAACACGAAGAACTGTAGCAATGGTGCATACTCAGGGAGAACACTTTTACCTTGAAATTTAGTTAAGGGATCATCTTATAATGCTACCGCCGTACTAAGCAAAATAAGATGCATAAAAGATAAACATCACATGCAATCAAACTATGTGACATGATATGGCCATCATCATCTTGTGCTTTTGATCTCCATCTCCAAAGCATCGTCATGATCTCCATCATCACCGGCTCGACACCTTGATCTCCATCATTGCTCGTGTTCGTCTCGCCAACTATTGCTTCTACAACTATCGCTAACGCATAGTGATAAAGTAAAGCAATTACACGGCGTTTGCATTTCATACAATAAAGAGACAACCATAAGGCTCCTGCCGGTTGCCGATAACTTTTACAAAACATGATCATATCATACAATAACGTATATCACATCATGTCTTGACCATATCACATCACAACATGCTCTGCAAAAACAAGTTAGGCGTCCTCTACTTTGTTGTTGCAAGTTTTACGTGGCTGCTACGGGCTTCTAGCAAGAACCATTCTTACCTACGCATAAAACCACAACGGTGTTTTGTCAAGTTTGTTGTTTTAACCTTCTTCAAGGACCGGCCCTAGTCAAATTCGATTCAACTAAAGTAGGAGAAACAGACACCCATCAGCCACCTTTATGCAAAACTAGTTGCATGTCTGTCGGTGGAATCGGTCTCATGTGCATGGACATGTAAGGTTGGTCCGGGCCACTTCATCCCACAATACCGCCAAATGAAAGTAAGACGTTGGTGGTAAGAAGTACGACTATCACCGCCCACAACTCTTAGTGTTGTACTCGCGAATATCATCTACGCATAGACTTGGCTCATGATGCCACTTTTGGGAAACTTTGCATGAAAAAAAACAAAAAATCTATGCACATGCAATGATCTATCCATGGAGATGCATAGCAACGAGGGGGAGAGTGTGTCTACGTACCCCCGTAGACCATAAGCGGAAGCGTTTCTCAACACGGTTGATGTAGTCGAACTTCTTCGCGCTTCAACTGATCAAATACCGAACGCACGGCACCTCGCGCATTCTGCACACGTTCAGCTCGGTGACGTCGCTCGCCTTTTTGATCCAGCAAGACATCGAGGTAGTAGATGAGTTTCGTCAACATGACAGTGTGGTGACAGTGATGGTGAAGTGATCCTCGCAGGGCTTTGCCTAAGCACTACGAAAATATGACCAAGGGTCTAAACGGTGGAAGGGGTGCCGCACACGGCTAGGCAATTGTCTGGTGTGTGCTAGGGGTGCCCCACCCCCCCCCACACACACACACACATATATATATATGTGGGAGGGGGAGGGGAGAGGCCAGGAGGCGCCCCAAGTAGGACCGAATCCTACTTGGGTTCCCCCTTGGCCGCGCCCCCTTTCCATATTAGCCGGATGGGGAAGGAAAGAGGAGGGAAGAGAAAGGGAAGGGTGAGGCCAAATCCCCCCCTTTCCTCTCCCTTCCCTTCTTCCCTTCTCCCCCTGGTTTGGCCCATATGGGGGGCTCACCAGCCCCTGGTGGCTGGTGCGTTTCCCCTCTTGGCCCATAAGGCCCATATATTTTCTCGGGGGTGCCCGGAACCCCTTCAGGTGAACCAATATGTACCCGGTACCCCCCGGAACACTTCCGGTGTTCGATTACACTATCGTCCTATATATGAATCTTTACATCTCGATTTCGAGACTCCTCGTCATGTTCGTGATCTCATCCGGGACTCCGAACAACATTCAGTCACCAAATCACATAACTCATATAATACTATATCGTCATTGAACGTTAAGCGTGCAGACCCTATGGGTTCGAGAACTATGTAGACATGACCGAGACACCTCTCTGGTCAATAACCAATAGCGGAACCTGGATGCCCATATTGGCTCCTACATATTCGAAGATCTTTATCAGTCAAACCGTTATGACAACATATGCAATTCCCTTTGTCTATCAGTATGTTACCCCGAGATTCGATCGTCGGTATCTTCATACCTAGTTCAATCTTGTTACCGGCAAGTCTCTTTACTCGTTCCGTAATACATCACCTCGTGACTAACTCTTTAGTCGTTTGCTTGCAAGCTTATGATGTGTATTACCGAGAGGGCCCAGAGATACCTCTTCGATACTCGGAGTGACAAATCCTAATCTGGATCTATGCCAACTCAACAAACACCTTCGGAGATACCTGTAGAGCATCTTTATAATCAACCAGTTACATTGTGACGTTTGATAGCACATAAGGCATTCCTCCGGTATCCGGGAGTTGCATAATCTCATAGTCGAAGGAATATTGTATTTGACATGAAGAAAGCAATAGCAATAAAACTGAACGATCATAATGCTAAGCTAACAGATGGGTCTTGTCCATCACATCATTTTCCTAATGATGTGATCCCGTTATCAAATGACAACTCATGTCCATGGTCAGGAAACCTTAACCATCTTCGATCAATGAGCTAGTCAAGTAGAGGCTCACTAGGGACACGGTGTTTGTTTATATATTCACACATGTATTTAGGTTTCCGATCAATACAATTATAGCATGAATAATAAACCTTTATCATGAATAAGGACATATAAAATAACAACTTTATTATTGCCTCTAGGGCATATTTCCTTCAGGCAACACCACTTACTTTTGGACTGATGGTTGGTGGAATCAAACTCTATGCTCGAAGTTCCCTGAATTGTACTCATTTCCCATCAATAGAGACATGTCCTTGCAACAGGACCTGTGTACCCTACAAACTGAAGACTTGTTCCACAGATCACTCTCTCCGCAAGCTTTCCAACAGTTCCAAACTTTGCAAGAACACCTACACCAAAGGCCTCTAACCTTAGAGCAGGATTGCTGGTCTTTAGCAGGAAAGGCTGAATGATACTCTTCCATGAAAATGTATAAGCACATTATGGGAGTCAGCACTGCTCGCAGCATCTTCAAAGACATTTGGGCCACATCATGCAGATTCAGACACAAAATCTTTTTTTGGCTCTTGCTACATGACAAGAATAATACCAGGAACATGCTCCAGCGCATGACAATGCACCTTGACAGTTATAGTTGTGTTCTATGCTCTGATAAGACTGATGAAACATCTATTCATCTCTTCTGGAACTGTTCTTTTGCTCTTTGTTGTTGGGATCAGGTCATTCCTAACAGAAAAAGAGGTATATCTGCTTTTGATGAAATTCAATTTGCCACCTCAATCCTACCAAAAGATTTTGCACTTGATATTTTGCTCATGGGATGCTGGGGTATTTGGAGTGTCAGAAATGATAAGATCTTTAAAGCTGCCACAGTGCATATTGAGGGTTGGAAGTTCTACTTCAAAGAAACAGGCGAATAACATGTGTGTAATCTGGGAAACAAGTGTAGAGTTTACCAGTCGAAAACGACCAACCAATCATGTCATCGAAGACCATCTGTTTTTCTTTTTTTGACATGGAACACTTGTATTCCATTTATGACACGGCAGAATCACCGGTTACAGCCCGGGTTACACCAATAGGGCAGTCATCATACCAAACTTGACTAGACACACGGCCTAACCCTGCACCCAACACCGTCAGCACAAGCGCTGGCTTGTTACAAACTCAAGAAACATGAGAAATCTCAGCTTGGATGAACTGCGTGTGCATTTTAAACTTTATCTCTCTGAACAGATGACCGAATGGACCATCTGTTTTTGTTTACAGCGGTAAGTTTTACAAGCGGTTTTGGCTGGAAAACAAGGATCCAATCGTGGGGTAATGAAAAGGTCTAAACAGCTGCTGACCATACTGAAGCAACGACTGAGCAATGTGGTGCACTGAGAGCCAACACTTGTCTATCGTAGTTGTCTTTCTTAGCTGGCTGTATATTTGCATCCAGTTTCTATGATGAAGGGACTCGCTGTTAATTGGAATAGATGGGCTGTGCTTGGGTAGTTGGGTTACTGACCTCTAACAAAAGACACGACCCAAGCTTACCATTGGTTTCAACAGTAGCATGCATTGCAGACTACAAAATAAAGAGGGAAGAAAACGAACAGAAGCATGCTGCACACATAAATGTCAAGTTTCAGATTACTTGCAGTCGCTACGCATATAAAGATGCAAAGATAAACATCATCAGAGTATGCCTCCGAGAGGGAAAATAGATAGCAGTGCTCACAAACACAAAGTAGCCAATCATCCAAGCAATGCGAACATCTACAGGCTTAGCAAAACATATAGCATTGGTTTAGTTATAGCATGCAGACCACCAAATAGAGGGAAGAAAACAGACAGAAGCGTGCTGAATATATATACACATATGAAGTCTGAGTTTACTTGCACTCACTAGGTATATAAATATACAAAGAGAAACGTCATCAAAGTTTGCCTCGGAGAAAAAAATAGATGCAATGCTCATAAAGTAGCCAATCATCTAAGCCAAGGGAACTTCTACAGGCTCAGCAAAACGGATGCAAAGTTGAGCACCGCCACAGTGTATCGGCAGACAGACAATACAGATCATGCCAACTTGGCAAAAGAAGAACCTCCTCCCAAATGATGAAGTAGGGAGAACTTTCCATTGGTGCATATTAGTTCATCAGAACGTCCATGACTTTGTCCCCTCTTGCCTGAATTTCCGTCCAGTGCTTCCAGATCTCTCCATCCTCAGGTTTGGTCCATGCAGCTGTCTCCCTCTCTTGCTGCATTCTGGCTTCCTCATTGGATCTGCGCTCAAGATAAGAAGACCAGACATCATGGCGGCTTCTCATGATCATCTTGATCACATACTCCTGTTCAAACTTCAGTAGTTTAAGGTAGTGCCCCAGTATCCTTCTCAGGCTGAAGTGACCATCGTCTGCACGGAAGTTCAGCTCCAGTTTTCCCTCGTAATCCTTCAAGATTTCGCGCAGTAGTTTTACAGCTTCTTCAAAGCTAAATCGGCGGTTATGGATGTTCTTGTCAAACTCTAGTATAGCAACGATAAAAGCGAAACCTAGCTTTGACAGCCTCGACCAGATGTGTATGAAGTTCTCATGTCTTACTGTAAGGAATACTGGGAACATGCTATCAAGGTTCTCAACAGTAAACTCTTCCGCTTCAAGGAACCTTTGGCATTCCCCGAAGAGGAAAAATGGCGTCTGAGTAAAGACAACAAGGTTTTTATCGAAAGTCCTCGCGCTTTTGCTATTGAATGTTTGCAGTTTCTCTGCCATCACCCTAATGACACCTTTGAATATTGAGATAGCCTCCCTGTACACAAAAAAAAATTACTCATGAACACAAGTACTTGCAGATAATGTGTTAGATAACCTTGCAAGTCAGAAAGGCTCACTAATGGAGTATTTAATTAAGTGAGTGGGAAGAAGTAAGTACACTGAATCATATTTCTCTGAGTAATGTAGCAGTGGATGAATGCTTCCAAAATACTTAGGGAATTTCGTTTTAACTTTGTTGAACCTAAGGAATCCTCCTTCTCCATATCGATCTCCAGGTGGTGTTGCCCGAAACAGCTCAAAGTAGAAGCTGTTGTCAGGGAAGATGAGTTGAACCATGGACTCTGGAGGATTCTTTGTGGAATCCATCAACTCCACCATGTTGAATGTGGACTGTCATGACAACAGCTAAGAAAGTCAGTACAATGTGCACTTCAGAAAGATACAGGAATATGCATTATGTTTCTCTTGTTGCAGGATTTCAAGAAAAAAATTCAGATGATGCTTTACGCAGTGAAGAAAGATACAGTAAAACAACTACATACTACATATAGTTTTCACGTGTTGGCTGGTTGCTGTGATTATAACGTATCCTGACAGCCACACAAAATTAGCTGCAAAAGCATGCACCTACAGTTGTGGGGCTCTTATAGTTGTACGGAGCAAATCTTTTTGGAACCATATAGCAGATACAAAAAATGTCAGATCGCGATATTGTTCAATATGGAATTGATGAAGTGTGGCAAAAAAGTACAGAGCAGATCTTTTTGGAACCACATAGCAGATACAAAAAATGTCAGGTTGTGATATTGTTCAATCTGGAATTGATGAAGTGTGGCAAAAAAGCAACGACAACTTCACAACAAAGTTCTATCAGGTAGCAATTAAGGAAATATCACGGGCTTTTGGACATACATGCATCTGAACAGCATAGTACCTTTGGAATACATACGAGCTTATATATTATTAGCCTGACACACTTCAGCATTATAATCACAGCAATGCATAGATCTGAAAAAATTGCAAAACCTTGGAAGACTCACCGTGGTCATAGGCGGAGTCACCACAACCCGGTTGAAAAATTGATATGCTGCGACATGACGACAGTAACCTCTCCTCAGGTCTAGGAAAGCTGAGAACTCTTGTGGTGTACAGTCCACACTGAGCTGAAATATCTTAATGGTCTGTTCAAATGTAAATGTGGAGGCCAAAATTAGTACAATCCCAAATCAACAGGCATTAAAGGATCAATCCATAAGTTACTCTATAAATGCAGCAGCATGTATATACTAATGGTCAGTCAAAGCCTAGGGCCAATTTTGTTAATATGACTCGCCTTTCAGCCATTATATCTACTCGGTTGTGGTGGGAAACAAAACAATTTATGAAAAAATTGCAGGAACAAGTAACAGTGGGGAAATCATAACAGAGGTGGCAATCATCCCTATTACATGCTACAAACTATGCTAGGAATTTTTTGGGGGGCGTTTGGGGGGGTGTCAGGCCAACCCCGTGATTTCGTTTCGGGAAACAGCAAAATACTCACAGCAAGCGAAGTTTGTTGTTCCTCCATGATGATGGCTCCTAGGCACGCATCAGTCAAAGCGAGATCGTGCCTGGACGGCTTGGGCCTTCTTCCCTCTGCTATCCTCATGCGGCGCACCACCTCCTCCTCGATGGTCACCTCGTCGAGCTCCTCTTTCTCCCTCGGCGTCAGAGGTGGAGCGTCTCCCCCTCCCCCTCCCCCTCCCCCTCCCCCTCCCTCCCCCCCTCCCTCCCCGATGCATTGCCCTCCTCGCCCCTTCTCCGCCGAACCCTAGGTAGGTGCAGTCGCGATTTCGATTTTGGGGGCGGTACAAGGAGGCGAGAGCGGCGCCTGCGTGTGCGCGTGTGTGTGAGAGAGGGATGGCGCCGCGGCGGAGAGGAAAGGCAAGGCAAGGTTTTGGGGAGGGACTGTGTGGGGTCCACTTACAGACGGACGGGTGGACAGAAGGTCGGATTGTGAGGTGGTTTCGATCATTCGACCGAGCAAACCAGATTTGTAGCAGAATTGCGCAGTTCGAACCATTTCCACCAAAACTTTGAGCCCAAGCACATGCCACTGTTCATTAAATGAGAATTCAGGTCATTTAAAAGAAGTAGAGAATTCAGTTAAAAAATAATTAATGAAACTCTCTGGTGTATTCTAGAACATGGACAGCTGGCCATACGGGCCGACAGAAATACCTAAAATTTCAAGGCCTTGTCACGGAAGAAACGCCTAGAGTGAGTTATTAGCAAATCCTTATACGGAATCACTATAATTATAGTATGATTGATGAACAGTGATCCTCATTTGATCCGTATATACCTGGATATAATTTGCCTATCTTCTATTGTATTTTAAAGTTTCGCTATGGAAACGCCAAGGTATCAGTTTATCACTAAAATTCCATATAGCAAATCCTTTTGCTCTGCTCAAATAAGCAACAGTTGTAGATCACCGCCTCCAGGAAACAAAGATTAGAAATCCAAGATCATGTACCCACGCCGATAAATAAATAAAAAATACAAAGTTGCAACAAATCGTGATTTCAGAAAAACATCTCGACTCGGAGATTAATTAATAATTATAGGCTAAAATGCAAAGACAGTCTTAATTTTTTCATCAAAGTGTTAACTGAGTCTTAATTTTTTTAAATGCATATTTGAGTCATAAATCTGATTCATCCAATGTCCTAAATCCGCCTGACCCTCGTTGACCTGTCTGTGTGGTGCTTTGACCGCAACCACATGGACAGGAGGGAGATTTTCCACAGATTGTGGTTAGGCATGTATGCAATTCGGCCCTTATATGATTTCTCCTTCTCAGTCCTTGGCCCCTAGGTCTTTTCCCCTACGCTCTCCTCTGTTGTCGCTCCATCGCCACGTCTGTCGCCGCAAGCTCATCTATTAGGAAGCGCTGCGCGAAGATGCCCCTGCAAGTGACTCTCCACCTCCGACAATAGCTCCTCTCTCGCAGCCGCTACCACCGGGGACGCTGTCGTTGGTGCCACCTTGCTACCAATTTCAATCAATCATCCACCTTGTGTACAAATGCAAATCCTAGAATGGTTTTCTACAAATGCTCCAATCACCGTGTAAGATTCAAGTTTTGCACGATTTTATTCATCTCGAATGCAGTCCTTTGATTCTCATCTATTTGAGTTTGTGTAATAGATTGAACCCAGTTCTTGCCAACACTACTACTGGGAAGATGGACCAGACAACTACATGGATTTCCTGGCAGAGCTAGGAACATTACCGTGCAATTAGCAATGTTGATTCAGCTCGTGTCATTGCTAGGGAAGAAACAACAGAGGAAGAAGACTATGGACCAAACAAGCACAACAATGTTGACAGTGTGGTGATGGCAGATGTAGTGAAGGAGATGGATGAGTTGTTCTTTCTCTCTAAGAGTACTTTCAGTGCATTTGTGTTATTGATTGCGATCATGGTGCGTGTAGTTGCTAAGAAGTGATGTACTCATAGGAAATGAGAATGAATGCAATGCACTACAATGCTGGTTTGATGTGTGTGGTTCTTGATGACATGTACTCTGTTAACGACAATGAATGAAATGGCAGCATTGCACCATAGTGCAAATTATTGCTTTTTTCTGAATTTTGGTAGCATTTTTTGGTTAAAAAATTGACCGATTTGGGATAAGTTTTGGTAAAAAAATTGCATTGCATTATTGTTATGGCATGGCACCAACATGTCGTGGTAAAAAAATTTGTCCAGTTTGAGACAAGTTTTGGTAAAAGCTTCTTACAAACTGGAGTTCCTCACAAGAAGTCTCATGGTTCTAATAGGGAACGTGTCACCTTTGTGGGAGAAACGACATACACTTTCTCTTCCGGGCTTGTTTTTTTATAGAGGCAACATACACCAATAGGAGTGTCATGCTAAAATTTGGAATTATTCAGGGTTCATTTGACCTTTTAATATATTAATTGAGTCTTCTAGGCATTTAATGTGCATAAATCCAATTTAAACTATAGGCATATGCTCCAGTGCACCAAAATGGGTTGAAAAATTCATATGTGTCCTTGGGTGAATGCTTAGGTCTCATGCAAGAAATGATAACGAATTTCAAACATCTGGGCGTCGTGGCTCGGACGCAAACAATGAGAAACTTGGTTTTTAAATTCCTGTAAATTCAAAACTCGTCTAAAATTCATAAAACTTGGCATGGTGTCATGACATGACACCAACATGTTGTGGTAATTTTTTGTCCAATTTGGAAAGGCGCACACATTAACAGCCAACAAAGTCATTCTAGAACAAAGAACTGCCACGTTACCATCGCAAACAGAAGTATTATTGAAATCGTGGGTGTTCTACTAACCATTTACATGCCGCCACGCGTAGGAGGCATCATGCGGGGTAGCTATTTGAGTAGACGGGAGGTGTGTGAGCAGACCGTTGTGCAAGCTCACCGGGAGGCGAGCCCTTTGACCTCCATCCGCTGCCCACCTCGCTCCCTACTTCTCCATTAATGGTGTCCAAACCCCTGTTTTATAGGCGCTTAATGGTGTTTCTAGGTCTCAGACGACTAAGATTTAACTAAGTCTCAGTAAGTGACATAACATGTAAGAGAGAAAAAAGAAAATCTGAAAAGGAAATTTTGCATGGATGTCGATGTAAGATCTCACGGATATAGCATCGACTGAGACTTAAAGAAGTTTTATTCGACTGAGACTTAGCAAGACTGATGTATATGATGACAATGACAATGGATAATAATTGTCTCACATATTCAGGAAGATAATTTAAAATGACACATGCGGCAACGCCCGAAAAACATAGGGGCAAAAGAAGAAGGAAGACGCACACAACGATGTGGGTCGTTGCTCTCTACTTCATGATGGGTTGCTGCAGGGCACGCAATTCCTCCAACTCCTTCTTCATCGCCACCACGACCCTCATCTCCTCTCGCCTCTCCTCCGCCATCTTCGCCGTTGCATCCATGGCGTAGGATATATATATATATCTCGTGGCAAGCAACAATGACTCTTTCACATCCTCAATACTTTGCTTAACAGCAAACACGGATTCCTCCACCAGCCGGTCGCGCTCGATGCGGATCCATAAGTTTCACGACCATGGCGGCCATCTTCTTCAACAAGGAAGTGCTCTCCTCGTCCATCTTCCCCCTACCAGCGATCTTCTCCCTCAGCAGGTCACGCTGGGTGCGGGCCTTTGCCTTGTCATCCATTAGTCCTTCGATGATGTCGGTCACCTTATGAACAAAGGCATCACTCTTCTCCTGCAGCTACGCCCAGCTGGCGATCTCCTCCTTCGTCTTACTGAGCTCGGCGTGCATGTCGTCGTGAATGCGCTTCTGAGAGCCCTCACCTTCCGCCAGAGTTCTTTCGAGGCCACCGCGGTGCACCGGGACCTCGGTGATGCTTCTGCGGCGCGAAGGGGCCTCTATGTTGCTTTGGTGGCATGGCAAGATCTCTCTACTACTTCGGTGACGTGGCGGAACCTCTTTGCTGCTCCGGCGGCACGGCGGGACCTCTCTGCCGCTTTAGCCACATGGCAGGACCTCTCTGCTGCTACCTCGGTGCAGCGGTATCTCTCTGCTACTTCCGCTTCCCTGCGCGCGGCTCCCTTGTTATTTCTCGACCTAGAACTCCTCCTAAGGGCCATGGCAGACGCAAGGAACAAGGAAGAAAGACTTCTTTGTTTGTTGATGAGGAGGAATGTGCAGTCATTTTCGAGTTGGTAGTATTTATAACCTAGTAATAAGCTGCTAAGTGGGAACATGTTTAGGTTTTGATCGGGGTGAACATGTTTGCAATTAAGTATAGCGTGCTAATTTGGAATGTGATGGGAAGCAAGCTCAAAATTTATTGACGATTCTGGTTTTGAAGCGCAAAACAATCCTTAGATGGCGTACGTGGGCACGCGTTCTCGAATGCGTACATGGCATGTGCACCGTAGGATGCACCACAGTCGGCGATGTTAGCACACGACTTGTTCCATCAACCGTGTGCGCTCGTTACTACTATCGCACACGATTCTTTTAATTAGAATGTGTTCCCATTAGAGCACAAATTTACCAACACACAATTGTATGTGGTGTCAAGTGTTATCGCACACATGTTTTTACACAAGAAATCGTATGTGTAACTTTCAAATCATCACACACGAGCCATAGCAAACAATTTGTTTATACAAACATTTGCCAATAAACACACACACACACACACATCTTATTAAGTCGAATTGCTAGTGTTCTTCTCGATAATCGCAAACAGTTCAACTATGCGACCTATATGCCGTCTATCGCACACATCTTGATCTGGCTAACTATTTCTATTGTTTTGACTCATCACAAACAGGTCATCCAAGTGACATGTATGTCGTCTATCGCACACACTTTAATCAGGCTAACTATGTATGTTGTTTTTGCTCATCGCATCACAAACAATTCATCCAAGTGACATGTATGCCGTCTATCGCACACACCTTGATCTGGCTGGCCATTTCTGTTGTTTTGGCTCATCACAAACAGTTCGTATGGATCAAATGTATCCCACAATTCACACACACAACTCTAATCTGAATCGTGCTTGATTGATCCACCATCGCACACAGTTCATTTTATTTTTGATGGTTTTATTACGATACCGTTTGCGATTAATGCATCGCAAATAGCTTGGTCGATTGGTCTCCTATACATGTTTCACATTAGGACCGTCCTGCAATAGTGATCTCTGTTTCAATTAAATTCTCGGTTTAAACTAGGGTGAATGAGTGTAAAAATATCACTCATCATAGATATCAAGGATCCCACAATGCACGCGCGACTGGCGGAATCTTAGATCGGTCAATCGTACTGCAATGTTTCCCTTGTGTTATCTATCCTTATCCTACTTCAGTGTGCTCACAATCCACTTCCATGTGTAAGTATCTTCCACCCTAACTATGGCAACTGCAATGGGAAAGATCCAATCATTAGGATCAAGTCCATCAACTGTCAACATCACCCCAGCATATATGTTCTTAATGTAGCACCAGTCGATGCATATAATGGGCCTACAATCTAGTAAGAAACCTCTCTTGCAGGCATCCAAGTACATGTAGCAGTTCTCAAACACTCCATTGTTTGCATTCATGATACGTCTCCAACGTATCTATAATTTTTGATTGCTCCATGCTACTTTATCTACTGTTTTGGACTATATTGGGCTTTATTTTTCAATTTTATATTATTTTTGGGACTAACCTATTAACCGGAGGCCCAGCCCAGAATTGTTGTTTTTTGCCTATTTCAGTGTTTCGAAGAAACGGAATATCAAACGGAGTCCAAACGGAATGAAACCTTCGGGATCGTGATTTTCCAACCGAACGTGATCCAGGAGACTTGGACCCTACTCCAAGAAGTGCCAGAGGCGGTCACAAGGGTGGAGGGCGCCCCCCTGGGCGCCCCCCTGACGCTCCACCGACGTACTCCTTCCTCCTATATATACCTACGTATCCCCGAACGATCAGAACAGGAGCCAAAAACCTAATTCCACCATCGCAACCTTCTGTATCCACGAGATCCCATCTTGGGGCCTGTTCCGGAGCTCCACCGGAGGAGGCATCCACCACGGAGGGCTTCTACATCATCACCATAGCCCCTCCGATGAAGTGTGAGTAGTTTACTTCAGACCTTCGGGTCCATAGCTAGTAGCTAGATGGCTTCTTCTCTCCTTTTGGATCTCAATACAATGTTCTCCCCTCTCTCGTGGAGATCTATTCGATGTAATCTTCTTTTTGCGGTGTGTTTGTTGAGACCGATGAATTGTGGGTTTATGATCCAGTATTATCTATGGAAAATATTTGATTCTTCTCTGAATTCTTTTATGTATGATTGAGTTATCTTTGCAAGTCTCTTCGAATTATCCTTTTTGGTTTGGCCAACTAGATTGGTAGTTCTTGCAATGGGAGAAGTGCTTAGCTTTGGGTTCAATCTTGCGGTGTCCTTACCCAGTGACAGAAAGGGTTGCAAGGCACGTATTGTATTGTTGCCATCGAGGATAACAAGATGGGGTTTTTATCACATTGCATGAATTTATCCCTCTACATCATGTCATCTTGCTTAAGGCGTTACACTGTTTTTACTTAATACTCTAGATGCATGCTAGATAGCGGTCGATGAGTGGAGTAATAGTAGTAGATGCAAAATCGTTTCGATCTACTTGTTTTGGACGTGATGCCTATATACATGATCATTGCCTAGATATACTCATAACTATGCTCAATTCTGTTAATTGCTCAACAGCAATTTGTTCACCCACCGTAGAATACTTATGCTCTTGAGAGAAGCCACTAGTGAAACCTATGGCCCCCAGGTCTATTCTCATCATATCAATCTCTATCACTTTATTTACTTGCTTTTTTTTACTTTGCCTTTTACTTTTTACTTTGCATCTATCTATCAAAAATACCAAAAATATTATCTCTATCAGATCTCACTCTCGTAAGTGACCGTGAAGGGATTGACAACCCCTAAGCGTTGGTTGCGAGTTGCCATCGTTTTGTGTAGGTACAAGGGACTTGTGCGTAGTCTCCTACTGGATTGATACCTTGGTTCTCAAAAACTGAGGGAAATACTTACGCTACTTTGCTGCATCATCCTCTCCTCTTCGGGGAAATCCAACGCAGTGCTCAAGAGGTAGCAAGAAGAATTTCTGGCACCGTTCCCGGGGAGGCTCACGCAAGCAAGTCAACAATACCAAGTACCCATCGCAATCCCTATCTCTCGCATTACATTATTTGCCATTTGCCTCTCGTTTTCCTCTCCCCCACTTCACCCTTGCCGTTTTATTTGCCCTCTCTTTCCCAATCTCCTCCTCTCTTTTCCGTTTGCCTTTTTATCATTGCCTTCTTGTTTGCTTGTGTGTTGGATTACTTGTTGCCATGGCGCAAGATAATACCAAATTGTGTGATTTCTCGAATACCAATAATAATGATTTCCTTAGTACTCTGATTGCTCTTCTTAATAATGATGAGTCTTGTGAAATCAATACCGCTTTGCTGAATCTCGTTATGAAAGATCAATTCACTGGCCTTCCTAGTGAAGATGCCGCTACTCATCCAAACAATTTTGTTGATTTGTGTGATATGCAAAAGAAGAAAGATACGGATAACAATATTGTCAAATTGAAGTTATTTCCGTTTTCACTTAGAGATCATGCTAAAGTTTGGTTTTCATCTTTGCCTAAAAATAGTATTGATTCTTGGAACAAGTGCAAAGATGCTTTTATCTCTAAGTATTTTCCTCCCGCTAAGATTATCACTCTTAGGAATGACATCATGAATTTTAAACAACTTGATCATGAGCATGTTGCCCAATCTTGGGAAAGAATGAAATTGATGCTTCGCAATTGCCCTACTCATGGTTTGAATTTATGGATGATCATACAAAAAATTTATGCCGGATTGAATTTTTCTTCTAGAAATCTTTTAGATTCGGCCGCGGGAGGCACGTTTATGGAAATTACGTTAGGGGATGCTACCAAATTGCTTGATAATATTATGGCTAATTATTCTCAATGGCACACTGAAAGATCTTCTAGTAAAAAAGTGCATGCTATAGAAGAAATTAATGTTTTGAGTGAAAAGATGGATGAACTTATGAAGATGTTTGCTCCTAAAAATACTCCTCTTGATCCCAATGATATGCCTTTATCTACTTTGCTTGAGAATAACAATGAATCTATGGATGTGAATTTTGTTGGTAGGAATAGTTTTGGAAACAACGCTTATAGAGGGAATTTTAATTCTAGGCCTTATCCTAGTAATCCTTCTAATAATTATAGAAATTTCTACAACAACTCTTATGGAAATTTTAATAAGATGCCCTCTGAATTTGAGAGTAGTGTTAAAGAGTTTATGAATTCACAAAAGAATTTTAATGCTTTGCTTGAAGAGAAATTGCTTAAAGTTGATGATTTGGCTAGGAACATTGATAGAATTTCTCTTGAAATTGATTCTTTAAAGCTTAGATCTATTCCTCCTAAGCATGATATCAATGAGTCTCTCAAAGCCATGAGAATTTCCATTGATGAGTGCAAGGAAAGAACCGCTAGGATGCGTGCTTCTAAAGATGCCTTTATTAAAGCGTGTTCTTCCAATTCCTATGAAAATCAAGGTGAAGATATAAAAGTTATTGATGTGTCCCCCATTAAATCTTTGTTTTGAAATATGAATCTTGATGAAACTGAATATGATCTTCCTTTACCTAGAAGGCGTTCTAAGAATTCGGAGTTTCTAGATCTTGATGATGAAATTGATGAAAGTGGGATTGAAATAAATAAAAACCATGATGTTGCTAAACCCACTATTTTGGATCTCAAGGAATTTAATTATGAAAATTGCTCTTTGATTGGTTGTATTTCCTTGTTGCAATCCGTGCTAGATTCTCCTCATGCTTATAGTCAAAATAAGGCCTTTACCGAACACATTGTTGATGCCTTGATGCAATCTTATGAAGAAAAACTTGAGTTGAAAGTTTCTATCCCTAGAAAACTCTATGATGAGTGGGAACCTACTATAAAAGTTAAAATTAAAGATTATGAGTTTCATGCTTTGTGTGATTTGGGTGCTAGTGTCTCTACTATTCCCAAAGCTTTATGTGATTTGCTAGATTTCCATGATTTTGATGATTGCTCTCTAAACTTGCATCTTGCGGATTCCACTATTAAAAAGCCTATGGGAAGAATTAATGATGTTCTTATTGTTGCAAATAGGAATTATGTGCCCGTAGATTTTATCGTTCTTGATATAGATTGCAATGCTTCATGTCCTATTATTCTTGGTAGACCTTTTCTTAGAACGATTGGTGCAATTATTGATATGAGGGGAGGGAATATTAGATTCCAATTTCCCTTAAAGAAGGGTATGGAACACTTACCTAGAAAGAAAATAAAATTACCATATGAATCTATCATGAGAGCCACTTATGGATTGCCTACCAAAGATGGCAATACCTAGATCTATCCTTGCTTTTATGCCTAGCTAGGGGCGTTAAACGATAGCGCTTGTTGGGAGGCAACCCAATTTTATTTTGTGTTTTTTTGTTTTTGCTTATGTTTAGGAATAAATAATCCATCTACCTTTTGTTTGGATGTGGTTTTATATTTTAATTAGTGTTTGTGCGAAGTAGAACCTATAGGATAACCTACGATGATAGTTGACTTGATTCTGCTGAAAAACAGAAACTTTGCGCGCACGAATTTAGTTATGATAAATCACAGAAACGTGATTTTGCGTTGATTCCTTTTCCTGCTGTTAAATAAACAAATTGTCCAGGACTTCCTATTTTGGTAGAAGTTTTAGAGTTCAAGAAGTTTGCGTTAGTTACAGATTGCTACAGACTGTTCTGTTTTTGACAGATTTTGTTTTACGTGTGTTGTTTGTTTATTTTAATGAATCTATGGCTAGTAAAATAGTTTATAATCCATAGAGAAGATGGAATACAGTAGGTTTAACACCAATATAAATAAAGAATGATTTCATTACAGTACCTTGAAGTAGTCTTTTGTTTTCTTTCTCTAACGGAGCTCACGAGATTTCTGTTGAGTTTTGTGTTGTGAAGTTTTCAAGTTTTGGGTAAATTCTTTTGATGGATTATGGAACAAGGAGTGGCAAGAGCCTAAGCTTGGGGATGCCCATGGAACCCCCAAGATAATCCAAGGACACCAAAAAGTCAAAGCTTGCGGATGCCCCGGAAGGCATCCCCTCTTTCGTCCACTTCCATCGGTAATTTACTTGGAGCTATATTTTTATTCACCAACATGATATGTGTTTTGCTTGGAGCGTCTTGTATTATTTGTGTCTTTGCTTGTTAGTTTACCACAATCATCCTTGCTGTACACACCTTTTGAGAGAGCCATACATGATTTGGAATTTGTTAGAATACTCTATGTGCTTCACTTATATCTTTTGAGCTTGATAGTTTTGCTCATAGTGCTTCACTTATATCTTTTGAGCGTGATAATTTTTGCTCTAGTGCTTCACTTATATCTTTTAGAGCACGGTGGTGGATTTGTTTTAAAGAAACTATTGATCTCTCATGCTTCACTTAGATTATTTTGAGAGTCGTTAATAGCATGGTAATTTGCTTAATGTTAATATACTTAGTGTTCAAGACATGTGAAACTTTCTTTTGAGTAAATTGAATACTAAGATAAGTTTGATGCTTGATAATTGTTTTGAGATATGGAGGTAATAATATCAAAGTCGTGCTAGTTGATAATTGTGAATTTGAGAAATACTTGTGTTGAAGTTTGCAAGTCCCGTAGCATGCACGTATGGGTAAAGTTGTGTAACAAATTTGAAACATGAAGTGTACCTGCCTTGTGCATCCTTATGAGTGGCCGTCGGGGACGAGCGATGGTCTTTTCCTACCAATCTATCCCCCTAGGAGCATGCGCGTAGTACTTGAATTTTTTGGTGGCTTCTAAATTTTTGCAATAAGTATATGAGTTCTTTGACTAATGTTGAGTCCATGGATTATACGCACTCTCACCTTTCCGCCTTTGCTAGCCTCTTCGGTACCGTGCATTGCCCTTTCTCACCTTGAGAGTTGGTGCAAACTTCACCGGTGCATCCAGACCCCGTGATACGATTCGCTCTATCACAAATAAACCTCCTTATATCTTCCTCAAAACAGCCACCATACCTACCTATCATGGCATTTCCATAGCCATTCCGAGATACATTGCCATGCAACTTCCACCATCATCATCATGACATACATTACTTTTGTCATATTGCCATTGCATGATCATGTAGTTGACATCGTATTTGTGGCAAAGCCACCATGCATTATTTTCCATACATGTCACTCTTGATTCATTGCACCATCCCACCGTCGGAGGCATTCATATAGAGTCATACTTTGTTCTAAGTATCGAGTTGTAGTTGTAATTGTTGAGTTGTAAGAAAAATAAAAGTGTGATGATCATCATTATTAGAGCATTGTCCCAAGTGAGGAAAGGATGATGGAGACTATGATTCCCCCATAAGTCGGGATGAGACTCCGGACGAAAAAAAAGAGGCCATAAAAAAAGAGAAAGGCCCAAACAAATAAAAAAAGAGAGAAAAAGAGAGAAGGGACAATGCTACTATCCTTTTACCACACTTGTGCTTCAAAGTAGCACCTTGTTCTTCATGTAGTGAGTCTCATATATTGTGCTTCAAAGTAGCACCAAGATCTTCATGATAGTGAGTCTCATGAGTTGTCTTTTTATACTAGTGGGAATTTTTCATTATAGAACTTGGCTTGTATATTCCAATGATGGGCTTCCTCAAAATGCCCTAGGTCTTCGTGAGCAAGCGAGTTGGATGCACACCCACTAGTTTTCTTTTGTTGAGCATTCATAGCTCTAGTGCATCCGTTGCATGGCAATCCCTACTCCTCATGTTGACATCAATTGATGGGCATCTCCATAGCCCATTGATTAGCCTCGTCAATGTGAGACTTTCTCCTTTTTTGTCTTCTCCACACAATCCCCATCATCATATTCTATTCCACCCATAGTGCTATATCCATGTCTCGCGCTCATGTATTGCGTGAAAGTTGAAAAAGTTTGAGATTATTTGAGTATGAAACAATTGCTTGGCTTGTCATCGGGGGTATAGAAGTTGGGAAGATCTTTGTGTGATGAAAATGAAGCATAGCCTAACCATATGATTTTGTAGGGATGAACTTTCTTTTGCCATGTTATTTTGAGAAGACATGATTGCTTTGATTAGTATGCTTGAAGTATTATTATTTTTGTCAATATGAACTTTTGTCTTGAATCTTTCGGATCTGAATATTCCTATCACAATTAAGAAGATTTGTATTGAAATTATGCCAAAGTATCACTCCGCATCAAAAATTCTTTTTTATCATTTACCTACTCGAGGACGAGCAGGAATTAAGCTTGGGGATGCCTGATACGTCTCCAATGTATCTATAATTTTTGATTGCTCCATGCTACTTTATCTACTGTTTTGGACTATATTGGGCTTTATTTTCCACTTTTATATTATTTTTGGGACTAACCTATTAACCGGAGGCCCAGCCCAGAATTGTTGTTTTTTGCCTATTTCAGTGTTTCGAAGAAACGGAATATCAAACGGAGTCCAAACGGAATGAAACCTTCGGGATCATGATTTTCCAACCGAACGTGATCCAGGAGACTTGGACCCTACTCCAAGAAGTGCCAGAGGCGGTCACGAGGGTGGAGGGCGCCCCCCTGGGCGCGCCCCCTACCTCGTGGGCCCCCTGACGCTCCACCGACGTACTCCTTCCTCCTATATATACCTACGTATCCCCGAATGATCAGAACAGGAGCCAAAAACCTAATTCCACCACCGCAACCTTCTGTATCCACGAGATCCCATCGTGGGGCCTGTTCCGGAGCTCCGCCGGAGGAGGCATCCACCATGGAGGGCTTCTACATCATCACCATAGCCCCTCCGATGAAGTGTGAGTAGTTTACTTCAGACCTTCGGGTCCATAGCTAGTAGCTAGATGGCTTCTTCTCTCTTTTTGGATCTCAATACAATGTTCTCCCCCTCTCTCGTGGAGATCTATTCGATGTAATCTTCTTTTTGTGGTGTGTTTGTTGAGACCGATGAATTGTGGGTTTATGATCCAGTATTATCTATGGAAAATATTTGATTCTTCTCTGAATTCTTTTATGTATGATTGAGTTATCTTTGCAAGTCTCTTCGAATTATCCTTTTTGGTTTGGCCAACTAGATTGGTAGTTCTTGCAATGGGAGAAGTGCTTAGCTTTGGGTTCAATCTTGCTGTGTCCTTACCTAGTGACAAAAAGGGTTGCAAGGCACGTATTGTATTGTTGCCATCGAGGATAACAAGATGGGGTTTTTATCATATTGCATGAATTTATCCCTCTACATCATGTCATCTTGCTTAAGGCGTTACTCTGTTTTTACTTAATACTCTAGATGCATGCTGGATAGCGGTCGATGAGTGGAGTAATAGTAGTAGATGCAGAATCGTTTTGATCTACTTGTTTTGGACGTGATGCCTATATACATGATCATTGCCTAGATATACTCATAACTATGCTCAATTCTGTCAATTGCTCAACAGTAATTTGTTCACCCACCGTAAAATACTTATGCTCTTGAGAGAAGCCACTAGTGAAACCTATGGCCCCCGGGTCTATTTTCATCATATCAATCTCTATCACTTTATTTACTTGCTTTGTTTTTACTTTTCCTTTTACTTTTTACTTTGCATCTATCTATCAAAAATACCAAAAATATTATCTCTATCAGATCTCAGTCTCATAAGTGACCGTGAAGGGATTGACAACCCCTAAGCGTTGGTTGCGAGTTGCTATCATTTTGTGTAGGTACGAGGGACTTGTGCGTGGTATCCTACTGGATTGATACCTTGGTTCTCAAAAACTGAGGGAAATACTTACGCTACTTTGCTGCATCATCCTCTCCTCTTCGGGGAAATCCAACGCAGTGCTCAAGAGGTAGCAATTCACAAACATGGTACTTCAAGGTTTTAATCTTTTGATTTCAGCTGCAAAGTCTCATAGTAAATTGTATTGTTGCAATTATGTTGTAAATATGCCCTAAAGGCAAAAATAAAAGTATTATTATATTCACATCACTGGTAGAAAAAGAGGCTTCCGTCCAGCCCCATTAGTCGCGAAACTGTAGGAACCGCGACTAATGAAGTCTTTAGTCGCGGTTCGGCAGACGAACCGCGACCAAAGGCCTGGGCCCAGGGCGCTCGGTGGCCAGCTGGTGCACGTGAGGGGCTTTAGTCGCGGTTGGCCAGGCCAACCGCGACTAAAGGTGCGCAAAGGCCTTTAGTCGCGGTTGTCCAGGCCAACCGCGACTAAAGCTCCTCCCCTATATATACCAGTTCAGCACACTCACTTAGCCATTTGGTGCCACTTCTCTTCACAAGCTTCACAAGGGGGTGTAGGTTTGCTTTTGGTTCCTCTTATGCACACAAGGTGTTTGATGAAATACCCTAAGAGGGTGAAACAAACATGATATGAAGTGTTGGAGCCACACTTGAGGTTCCTCATTTATTTTTTCCTCCTCGATCGCGGTTAGCAACTTGAACCTTTCATGCATGTGTGTCATTGATAAAATATGCATGTGTGCAGTTCATTGTTTAATTTATATTGTTTGTAGCTAGTTAGTTTAACAAATGCATGATGGTTAATTATATATTTTATATTATAATAATGCAGATGAATCGGCAATGGATGTACGGTAACCGACTCTCCGGCGAGTTCACTACGGGTTTGAAAGATTTCCTCGTAGTGGCTAATGCGAACAAGCAGGGGGGTTTTGTTATCTGTCCATGTGTTATCTGTAAGAATCAGAAGGGTTACTCTTCCTCAAGAGATGTTCACATGCATCTGCTTCGGCACGGTTTCATGCCAAGCTATAATTGTTGGACCAAGCATGGAGAAAGAGGGGTTATAATGGAAGAAGATGAAGAAGGGGATGATTTCATCGATGAAAGCTATCTTGCTCATTTCGGTGATACTTTCATGGAGGATGCTGAAGGTGAAGGGGAAGGTGAAGAAGAGGCACGTGATGATCCCGTTGATGATCTTGGTCGGACCATTGCTGATGCACGGAGACGCTGCGAAACTGAAAAGGAGAGGGAGAATTTGGATCGCATGTTAGAGGATCACAGAAAGGCGCTGTACCCCGGATGCGATGATGGTCTGAAAAAGCTGGGCTGCACACTGGATTTGCTGAAATGGAAGGCAGAGGCAGGTGTAGCTGACTCGGCATTTGAAAACTTGCTGAAAATGTTGAAGAATATGTTTCCAAAGGATAACGAGTTGCCCGCCAGTACGTACGAAGCAAAGAAGGTTGTCTGCCCTCTAGGTTTAGAGGTTCTGAAGATACATGCATGCATCAACGACTGCATCCTCTACCGCGGTGAATACGAGAATTTGAATGAATGCCCGGTATGCACTGCATTGCGTTATAAGATCAGAGGCGATGACCCTGGTGACGATGTTGAGGGCCAGAAACCCAGGAAGAGGGTTCCCGCCAAGGTGATGTGGTATGCTCCTATAATACCACGGTTGAAACGTCTGTTCAGGAACAAAGAGCATGCCAAGTTGTTGCGATGGCACAAAGAGGACCGTAAGTCGGACGGGGAGTTGAGACACACCGCAGATGGAACGCAATGGAGAAAGATCGACAGATGGTTCAAAGATTTTGCAGCTGACGCAAGGAACATAAGATTTGCTCTAAGTACGGATGGCATGAATCCTTTTGGCGAGCAGAGCTCCAGCCATAGCACCTGGCCCGTGACTCTATGCATCTACAACCTTCCTCCTTGGTTGTGCATGAAGCGGAAGTTCATTATGATGCCAGTGCTCATCCAAGGTCCGAAGCAACCCGGCAACGACATCGATGTGTACCTAAGGCCATTAGTTGATGAACTTTTACAGCTGTGGGGTGGTGTCCGTGTGTGGGATGAGCACAAACAAGAGGAATTTGACCTACGAGCGTTGCTTTTCGTAACCATCAACGATTGGCCTGCTCTTAGTAACCTTTCGGGACTGTCAAATAAGGGATACAATGCATGCACGCACTGCTTACATGAGACTGAAAGTGTACATTTGCCAAATTGTAAGAAGAACGTGTACCTTGGGCATCGTCGATTTCTTCCGAAAATTCATCCAGTAAGAAAGAAAGGCAAGCATTACAACGGCAAGGCAGATCACCGGCCGAAGCCTGCGGAACGCACTGGTGCTGAGGTATTTGATATGGTCAAGGATTTGAAAGTCATCTTTGGAAAGGGTCCTGGCGGACAATCAGTTCCGAAGGGAGCTGACGGGCACGCAGCCATGTGGAAGAAGAAATCTATATTCTGGGAGCTAGAATATTGGAAAGTCCTAGATGTCCGCTCTGCAATCGACGTGATGCACGTTACGAAGAATATTTGCGTGAACCTCCTAAGCTTCTTGGGCGTGTATGGGAAGACAAATGATACAAAGGAAGCACGGCAGGACCAGCAACGTTTGAAAGACCCTGATGACCGGCATCCGGAATGGTTTCAAGGTCGTGCCAGCTACGCTCTGACCAAAGAAGAGAAGGTCATCTTTTTTGAATGCCTGAGCAGTATGAAGGTCCCGTCTGGATTCTCGTCCAATATAAAGGGAATAATAAACATGGCGGAGAAAAAGTTCCAAAACCTGAAGTCTCACGACTGCCACGTGATTATGACGCAATTGCTTCCGATTGCTTTGAGGGGGCTCCTGCCGGAAAATGTTCGAGTAGCCATTGTGAAGCTATGTGCATTCCTCAATGCAATCTCTCAGAAGGTAATCAATCCAGAAGTTCTACCACGGTTACAGAACGATGTGATCCAATGTCTTGTCAGTTTCGAGTTGGTGTTCCCGCCATCCTTCTTCAATATTATGACGCACCTCCTGGTTCACCTAGTCGAAGAGATTTTCGTTCTCGGTCCTGTATTTCTACACAATATGTTCCCCTTCGAGAGGTTCATGGGAGTATTAAAGAAATATGTTCGTAACCGTGCTAGGCCAGAAGGAAGCATCGCCAAGGGCTATGGAAATGAGGAGGTAATTGAGTTTTGTGTTGACTTTGTTCCTGACCTTAAGCCGATTGGTCTTCCTCGATCGCGGCACGAGGGGAGACTAAGTGGAAAAGGCACGATCGGAAGGAAATCAACGATATGTATGGACGGCCATTCTCTGACTGAAGCACACCACACTGTACTGACCAATTCCAGCTTGGTGGCTCCGTACTTTGAGAAACACAAGAATATTTTACGCTCGGACAACCCGGGGAAGCCTGAATCCTGGATTAGGAAGGCCCACATGGAGACTTTCGGCAGTTGGTTGAAAAAACATTTAATGAATGACAATGATGTTGTAGATCAGCTGTACATGTTGGCCAAGACACCATCTTCGACTATAACGACTTTCCAAGGGTACGAGATAAATGGGAATACATTTTACACGATCGCCCAAGATAAAAAGAGCACCAACCAAAACAGTGGTGTCCGCTTTGATGCAGCAACCGAGAATGGGCAAAAGGTCACATATTATGGTTACATAGAGGAGATATGGGAACTTGACTATGGACCCTCCTTTAAGGTCCCTTTGTTCCGGTGCAAATGGTTCAAGCTAACAGGAGGTGGGGTAAAGGTGGACCAGCAATACGGAATGACAATGGTGGATTTCAACAATCTTGGTTACCTTGACGAACCATTCGTCCTAGCGAAAGATGTCGCTCAGGTTTTCTATGTGAAGGACATGAGTAGCAAACCGAGGAAACGGAAAGATAAGAAAACGATCAGTGCATCATGCGATGATCCAAAGCGCCACATTGTTCTTTCAGGGAAAAGAAACATCGTGGGAGTGGAGGACAAGACAGACATGTCAGAAGATTATAATATGTTTGCTGAAATTCCGCCCTTCAAAGTGAACACCGACCCAAGCATTAAGTTAAATGATGAGGATGCTCCATGGATACGGCACAATCGTAAGCAAGCAGGGACACAAGGGAAGAAATGATGTGTAATAATTTATTGTATCAAACCTTTTGTCAAACCTTCAAGGGGTTTTAAAATGAATTAGTTTTATTTTTCTGATTTTTTGATATATAATTGTATTTTTAAGATTTGAAAATGAAGAAAAAAACAGAAGAAAAAAACAGAAGAAAAAAGCAAACAGAAGAAAAACATAAGAAAAAAGGAAAAACAGAAGAAAAAAACAGAAGAAAAAACAGAAGAAAAAGGAAAAAGGAAAAAGGAAGAAAAAAACAGAAGAAAAAACAGAAGAAAAAACAGAAGAAAAGGAAGAAAAAACAGAAGAAAAAAACAGAAGAAAAAGAAAAAACAGAAGAAAAAACAAACAGAAGAAAAACATAAGAAAAAAACAGAAGAAAAAAGGAAAAAGGAAAAAAGGAAGAAAAAAAGAAAATATGCCACCTACTGGGCCACCACGGCCTGAATACGACTAGAAACCCATTAAAGGGCCAGGATTCAGGCCCGCAGAAGGCCCAGTAGGCCCACAGGCACACAGTGACAGAATAGGCCCGTAAGCCTGCATTTGAGAGGAGCTCGAAGTGGTAAGCGCAGCCGCGCTTATAAACCACTGTCGAAGCCTCTCGGCTAGCGAGGTGGGACTAAACATCCCACCGCACCGCGCCAGTTCTAGCACAGCCCTTTAGTCGCGGTTGGGGAGGCGGACCGCGACTAAAGGATACCTTTACTCGCGGTTGGGGTGGCGGGCCGCGACTAAAGGGTCTTTCTGCGCGGGAACGGAGGCGGCGCCAAAACCCTTTAGTCGCGGTTGGGGAGGCGGACCGCGACTAAAGGGCACCCTTTAGTCGCGGTTGGGGTGGCGGGCCGCGACTAAAGGGTACCTTTAGTCGCGGTCCGCCTCTCCAACCGCGACTAAAGGTGCGTCCATAAATACTGCACTTAGCAGTTTTGCCACTTCCCATTCTGCTCTCTCTCGACGCCGAAGCGCTGCCCCGGCCGACGCCGACGCCGAAGCCCTGCCCCGACGCCGACGCCGACGCCGAAGCCCTGCCCCGACGCCGACGCCGACGCCGAAGCCCTGCGCGCCGCCGCCCCCGTCCCCAGTGAGCGCCGCCTCCGCCCGTGCCCTGCCCGCCGCCCGTGCCCTGCCCGCCTCCGCCCGTGCCCTGCCCGCCTCCGCCCGTGCCCTGCCCGCTGCCTCCGCCCGTGCCCTGCCCGCCTCCGCCCGTGCCCTGCCCGCCGCCCGCCGCCCGCCACCCGCCGCCCTGCCGCCCGCCCTGCAGGAAGAAAGAAGAAGAAGAAGAAAGAAGAAGAAGAAGAAGAAGGAAGGAAGAAGAAAACAAAAGAAAAACAGAAGAAAAACAAGAAAAAGGAAGAAAAAAGGAAAAAGGAAGAAAAAAAGAAAAAGGAAGAAAACAACAGAAGAAAAAAAGAAAGAAGAAAAAAAAGGAAGAAGAAAAAAAGAAAGAAGAAAGAATATGTTTTGGAATTCATTAATATTTTTTTGTTTTGATGAATTTTTTTGTGTCTAATAAAATCAATTTTTTGAAATACACGAAAAAATGAAATGAAATGAAAAAGAAAAAATGAAATGAAATGAAAAAGAAAAGAAAAAAGAGTGTGGCCAGCACCCCCCGCCCTGCACATGGGCCATCCCGACCCCACATATATTCGTCTCCATCCGCATCCCTGGCCAAACCCTAGCCAGTCTACTCCAAGCTCTGTTCGGACAATTTGTTTATACGGAGAGGGGCGGCGAGGGGGGCGGCGATGCGCGCGGTGTTTTTTTAGGGATCGAGAGGGGACGGCGAGGGTTATAAATGTGTTGTCCTTGCCTCCCCTCTCCGTGACGCCGTCGTCTGCCGCCCCGTCTCGCGCTCTACCGCGACACCCTCTCCCACCCCTTCCTCGCCCCCTCCTTTCGCCACCGCCCTTTCGCCACCACCACCGCCACCGCCCCCCTTCTTCACTTAATTAATTTGTTTTTACTACATGTTTTCAGGACTGACATAATGGCGGACGATAGAGCTGACCCGATTATGGACAACTATGATCCGGACGGTGAAGCACATATGTTCGGCATCATAAACGGCGATATTCTATATGTGCCGACCGGAGAAGAAGAAGATGATATCTCTTCTTATCTGAACCTTGACGGTGAAGATGAAGGGCGCCGTCAGCAAGATGATGCCGAACAAACGTCGATAAACGACGATCTTCACCGGAGCATCCTCGCTACCCCGTGGACGATATAAAGGAGATGAAAGAATGTCATCTGTATTATCCTATCGGGAACATGTCCATGAAGGTAGCCATCGGCAGTGCTTTACCATGTTTACCTGGAGCACTCCACCACAACAACCCCATTCAAGATGGCTATGCTCGTGTCACGGTGGAGGACATAGTCCAAGGGTTTGAGGACCTGGAGATTGACATTGCTACACCTGAAGGGGAGAAAAGACTTGGAGATGTCAAGCGCCATTTCATTCTATGGCAAAAGAAGTTTATCAAGTTTCCAGGCGAGGCGCCAAGGACAACAAGTCCACCCCCCTACGGTGGTGGTGGTGGCGGTGGCGGTGGTGGTGGTGGTGGTGGTGGTGGTGGTGGCGGTTCACCTACACCTCCGTCACGTCAGCCGACGCCGCCCCCCAGTCCACAACGTCCGGCGGGTGATCAGCCGCCGCCCCCCCAGTCCTCGTCCGGCGGGTGATCAGACGCCGCCCCCCAATCCACCTCCGGCAAAGAAGCAGAAGCAGTCCTGGATTATTAACCCGGACCCTTATGTACCTAAGACCACAAAGGTACCGGAGCCATCACTGAAGCCTCTCCCCACAAGGCCTTGGGAACGTAGTGCCGAGGAAGTCGACGCGGCCGCGGCTGCTGATTTGGAGAAATGGAAGGCGGACTGCAAGAAGAAAAGAGAGCCCGAGCCCAAGCCAGTATTTTCTGATGAGCAAAAGAAGTGGGCTAAGTCATTTTTGAGCACACCGTCCCAAGCCGCGAAGAATCTGCCTAACGACTATGCACGTGAACTTCGCAGGCAGGCACTCATGTTCAAGGAGAACAAAGAGCGGGAGAAGGCCGAAAGTAAAAAAAGCGGGAAACAAGTTGCCCAGCTCGGGGAACAAAGTAAACAATCGATTGCCCCGCTTATAGTGGAAGCCTTCTGTCCGGATGACCCCGAGATCATACAAGCTGCGGCAGCACAGGGATTGACTGTAACGAGTGCCAGAGAACAAGCAGCCAACTTAGGTATTACTCTTCGTGAACTGTTAGGCCTTGATGAGGCGCCAGTGAAGGAGGTAGTAATTACATATGTCAAGAATGGGCCTCTCGTCGAGCCTGCGCAGGAAAAGGATCTACCTCCACAAATGAAAGGTCTGCTGAAATGGTACAAGGGTTACATAAAAAATAAAAACGCCAAAGAATATATTTATGCGGAAGTTAGACATGAGCATCACTTCAAACATTACTATGTACAAATTGAACTGAGTGAATTGTTCCAGCTTTTCAATCTGCGCGAGCTCGATAAATCTATCATCAGTTGCTACGTTCTGTAAGTGATTTATTAATTTCTACCCCATCTCGTTCATATTGCCTGCACTATATATATGTCCTAACTATATTGTTGTGTCCGCTATTATACATGTAGAATGAAGATTAAGGAATGCAGAGTAAGGAACATCCATGATGTTGGGTTCATTGACCCACACATCGTTAATGGACATGTGTTGGAGCGTTACCCCGCCGACGTGGAGGCAGACCTGTGGCAGTTTCTTACAAAGCAGGAACTCAAAAGTGATATTCTATTTCCTTACCATTTTGAGTGAGTGTTTCTGTCTTGAGCACATTCTCTTTTGTTTACTCCATGCATGGTATGTGGCCGGCTAATCGATGAGTTATGCATGACGTACTGTGCATGTATCGTGTCCGCAGGTTCCACTGGATTCTGCTAGTAATTAAAGTTAACACCTCAGAATGTCTCGTCCACGACTCTGTGAATATGGATCCAAAGCTTTGGGGCGGCATGAGAAGAATGCTGCAGAAGTAATTATTTTCATTCATTTGCGCTCTATATCGATCGGCCTATTTCGTTCATTTCCTAATATCAAGTAACTAATTAATAACTCTCTTGTTCATTTAATTTTCTTTGCCTCGTAGGGTTTGGAGACGGTTCGTAGATACAAAGGTCGGTGAATTCAAAAAAGAGCTAGAATTCAAAATGTTAAAGGCTAAGAATGCTGGGGATATTCAGCCACCGGAGACCAATCTATGTGGATACTATGTCTGTGAGATGATCCGGAGATACACCTCTGAGCGGGTTCCGAGTGATACCAATGCTCAGAGGAATAACCTCCGGTGGATGCTTAGTCCAGAAGCTCGCTTCCGACCACTTCAAGAGGAACTAGCTGGATGGTTCAGCAGGGAAGTCCTCCATCCTAAAGGAGAACACTATTACGAGGACGTAGAACTTTATATGCATTAAATCATGTATGGAAACTTGTTCAAAATTGTATATGGTCATCCGATGATATTGAATATATATTGTATATTCCTCTTGAATTCTTTTTGGTTCTAATTTCAAATTTATTTGAAATTGTACATTCATATGCATGTATGTAGTACCGTAGAATATATGAAACTCCTTCAAAATTAAAATAAAGCACAAAAGAAATAAAACAATACAAATTAAACAGAAAACAGGTTTAAGGGGGGGGGGCTAAAACCCTAAACCTGCGGCGGCCTTTAGTCGCGGTTGGCCAGAAGAACCGCGACTAAAGGTCCTCCGCCCCGACGGCCACCTGGCGCCCACGTGGACGGGCCTTTAGTCGCGGTTCTTAAGCAACCGCGACTAAAGGGGGGGGGCCTTTAGTCGCGCCCGGTCTGTCGCGGTTGCGCAACCGCGACTAATGGCAGTTGCGAACCGCGACCAAAGGCCCTTTTTCCACCAGTGCATGTTCATTATTAAGTTATTGTGCTATAATTGTATTGATTCTTGAATATGAGATTCGGAGGAAAACCCAAATACATGTGTGGAAACATAAACAGTAATTTGATCCCTAGTCATGTCTCTAAGACCAGTTAGTGTATTTATGATGATCGTGTTTTCCTCATCATGAGCATTATTAGGATGCTATCAATAACGAGAACACCATTGTCATAGGTTAGTCCCAAAAAATGATATAAAGTTGCTATAAATGAATATAAAACATCCAAGAATGATAATATAACAGTATGGAACAATCAAAAATAATAGATACGTTGGAGACGTATCGACATCGTCAAGCTTAATTCCTGCTCGTCCTCGAGTAGGTAAATGATGAAAACAGATTTTTTGATGTGGAATGCTTCCTAACATGTTCATCACATATTCTTTTCTTTTATAGCATGGACATTTGGACTTTTATATGATTCAAAACAATAGTCTATAATTGACATGAAGACATCAATAATCAAGCGTATCAACAATGAACCATGTCTTTCAAAATATCAACACTACAGAAAGCTATCCTTAGCCCATTATGCTCAATCATTGATCCATTCATTAAACACACTCGAATATTAGCTACATCCAATGCACAAGTATGATCATAGTGCTTCCTAGTTGGTGCTCTATAAGAGAAAATGGAGATTAAAAAAAAAGGGTTCCTCCGGATGGTCTCCTGACATCTGGGTCGCACACCAGTGTCAACGTAGTCAATAAGCAAGATAACTGCACAAGGAGCGGCAAACACCCCCAGCAGCGCACAGTAATTTTTTTTGGGAAGAGTATCAACTGGGTTGTGCGGGAGCTGTGGCCCGTCTAGCCCAGGCTTTTATTTCGTATGTTTACCACATGACCAGCCTAGTTTTTTTTCCTTTCTGAAAATGGCTAGCCCAGCTATTTTATTTTTTGCAGAATAACCAACATAGGCCTACTTGCTTTTCTACGCCCTGCTAGGCCGAAAATCTTTCAAGACAAGGAGAGATGCATTCAGGCTTGCCCATAAAATGGGCTATAAATAATAAGAAATGGGCTACAAGTAATAAGAAATGGGCAGTAAAAAAATATAGCGAACAGGCAATTAGTTCCAAAATACTTTTTATTCTGGATTATTTTAAATTTCATTGTTTTTGCACGAGTAAAATTTCATTGGATTTAAATTAATGTATGTTTAGTTTTTAAATTAATTTTAATCTGGCTAGAAATTTTGGGTCGTATGCTGTTTGGGACAGATTTGGAGGCTGACTTGTGGGTCTACTAGGCTGACGTGTACGAAATGCTTTGTCAACTTAGTCCACAAATGATTCTAGCAGCAGTGACCGTTGGATGTTAATCCAACGGCCGTGCTGCTTCTTCAATATCTGATCTTCTTGCTCCAGCCGCCCAAATCAGCGCCGGTGGGACTGCCTGCTCCAGCCTCCCGTGGCTGGCTATGCTGCTGCATAGGCCGCACTGCCCACCCTACTCCATCGCTGGCAAGGCCATTCCTCTAGTCATCCAAACCTCCTATTATTTTTCGGCGACGACAGCCGAACCAGTAAACCCTCTACTCCCCACCGCGTGGGCAACCACTGCCAAGTCTTTCTCGGCTCCGGGTCGTTCCCTTCCTAGGCCTCGCCATCGTCCATCGCCCTGGTGCTCTTGGCGCGGCATGGTCAATGAATGAAATACATCGGAAGAGGATTGTACGTGGAGAGGCTGACAACTGGGTCCACGGCCGCATGCAAGGAAGTACCTCCTTATTACGTGCAAAATAATGATTCCTCCACCTGACAGCAGGGACCCACCGGAAGGGCCTCTGTATTTCATGAAGAAAACGTTCCTCCCGCTGATAGCTCGGACCCACCATCTATATCTTTGCACGAAAGGAAGTGCCTCCTTATTACGCACAAAAAAATGAATACCCCCCTGCTATTTAGGACCCACCATAGTTGGAGGCTAACTTGTGGGCCTACTAAGTTGACACGGACGGAGGGCTTTGTCAACTTAGTCAATATGAACGATTCTAGCTCCAGTGATTATACGATGTCCATCCAACGATCGTAGTGCTTCTTCAACCTCTGGTCTTCTTGCTCCAGCCGCCCAAACCAGCGCCGATTTTGCCGCCTGCTCCTGCCTCCCATGGTCGGCTCTGCTGCCGCGTAGGCCTCACCGCTTCACCCTACTCCCATCGCTGGCCTGGCCATCCATGTACTCACCCAGACCTGCTGTTATTTTCCGGCGACGGTAGCCTCACACTGCAGCCCAACCAGTAAACCCTCGTACGCCCCTCCGCGTGGGAAACAACTGTCGAGTCTTCCCCGGCTCTGGGTAATTCCCTTCCTAGGCCTCGCCATCGTCCATCTCCTTGGCGCTCTCGGCGCGGCGTGGTCAACATGGTCAAGGAATGACTTACATCAGAAGAGGAATGTATGTGGAGAGGCTGATAGGTGGGTCCATGGCCACGGCAAGGAAGTGCCTCCTTATTACGCGCAAAATAATGATTCCTCCACCTAACAGCAGGGACCTACCGGAAGAGCCTCTGTATTTTGGCTTAGCTATATTTTGTGAAAAAACGGAGGAAGTGGACTTGGGTTGGAGTGCTACGGTCGAAATGGGGGTCATGTTCATCAGAGACGGAGGAATCGGACTTGTGTGAGAGCTACGATTGAAACGGGGGTCATGTTCATCGAGAGGGGTATGGCATACCGCAAAACGGGACTCCACAGACTACTGTTCACCCACCGCCGACTTCCTTAAGCCTCCACGTGCACTGTTCAACCAACCCTCCACGGGGTCCTGTTCATCCACCCCCAACCAGCTGCTCGGCTGTGGCGACCTCCTCTTGGGGTCCTGTTCATCCAGCGGCAATGGTGAAAGTGCTAGTTTTCAACTAGAGGGGGTTGAATAGGCGATTTTTATGGAAGTCCTCAAAGCACGAGGTCTTTGAAGACAAACAATCAAATTGAACCTATATGATATGCAGCGGAAGATAAACTACACTAGACAAACCATAGTCAAATGAGCATAGTAATGAAAGCACGAAGACTAATGGCAGCTAGATAGTACAGATCGGAATGGAAGACAGAATGAAGCCAAACAGGTAATATTCTTCGCATAGTGAAGTCAATCAAATAAGGCAAGCAAGCAATGACTTCACGAAGACAAACTGAAATGTAAAGAAGGTGGGGAATAGAACATGTAGCTCGGTTAAGACAAGGATTTGGTAAACCAGTTCTAGTTGTTGTGACAATTGTACGTCTGGTTAGGGAGGCTGAGATTGAACTCAGAAAGACCACATCTTCACCTTATTCCCCTTAAGCTAAGGACACCCAGTCCTCGCCCAATCACTCTGGTAATTCTTCAAGGTAGACTTTCAAACCTTCACAAACTTCGTTCATTGGCGACCCACAATGACTCTTGGATCCTCAAAACGTGACGCCTAACCAGCTGGAGGAAGCACAGTCCTCAAGTGTAACAAGTCTTTAGGTCACGCTGACAGAAAGACTTCTGTGATGCCTAACACTCTTTGTCTCTGGGTGTTTTAGGCTTTATCCTCGCAAGGATCTCTCTCTCAAAGGCTTTGGAGGTGGGTTGCTCTCAAACGACAAAAGTCATGCACTAACTCTGACCAGTCACAAATTTATGGTGTAGGGGGTGGGCTACTTATAGCTAGGAGGCAACCCGACATGATATGTCCGAAATGACCCTGGGTCACTAAGGAACCAACACGTGTCCAACAGTCGAATTTAAAACACATGCGGCAGTTTGGCTTGGGCTACAAGCAAAGCTGACTCATCCAACTCTGGACAAGATTTGCTCTCATTGTCTTCGCTCAAAGACATAGGTTTTGGTTGAGCATCACGTCAGTTTTCTGACTTTGTTGACTTGGACCCCACTTAACAATACGGTGGTTCCTATGACTCAATAAAGAAAAAAAAAGGAAACTATATCTTCGCACTCCATAGTCCTCACGTGAATGTCTTCACACGTCATTATCTTCAGCGTGAATGTCTTCACGAACCACCATTGTCTTCAATGTCTTCATACACTTTAAGGGGACATCTCCGGTAGGTAAACCGAATCAATGAGGGACTTCTATCTGTGTTATCCTACAATTCTCACAAACACATTAGCCCCTCAACTATGTTTGTCGTTAATACTCCAAAACCAACTAGGGGTGGCACTAGATGCACTTACAATCTCCCCCTTTTTGGTGATTGATGACAAACTAGTTGAAGTTTTCAACGGGGATGGAAATATGTGAAAGTTAAAGTACGTGGTCATTGGCTTTATAAGTTGAGAGAGGCTCCCCCTGAAGATGTGCATATAAATGTTTTGCCTTTGAATGCAAATGCACATGGCAGGTTTTGCTTTGTGGAGATCCTTGATACGTCTCCAACGTATCTATAATTTTTTATTGTTCCATGCCATTATATTATCATCCTTGGATGTTTTATAATCATTTTATATCATTTTTGGTACTAACCTATTGACATAGTGCCAAGTGCCAGTTGGTATTTTTGCATGTTTTTTACATCACAAGAAATCAATACAAATGGAGTCCAAATGCAACAAAAATTCACGAAGATTTTTTATGACCAGAAGACACCCAATGGGCCAAGGCAGCACCTGGGGGTGCTTCGAGGGGAGCACAACCCACCAGGGCGCGCCAGGAGGCCCAGGCGCGCCCTGGTGGGTTGTGCCCACCCAGGGTGCCCCCGGACCGCCTCTTTGCTCTATAAATACCCTAATATTCTAGAAACCCTAGGGGAGTCGACGAAATTTTATTCTAGCCGTCGCAGAGTCCAGAACCACCAGATCCAATCTAGACACCATCATGGAGGGGTTCACCACTTCCATTGGTGCCTCTCTGATGATGCGTGAGTAGCTCTTTGTAGACCTACGGGTCCGTAGTTAGTAGCTAGATGGCTTCCTCTCTCTCTCTCTTGATTCTCAATACAATGGTCTCTTGGAGATCCATATGATGTAAGTCTTTTTGCGGTGTGTTTGTTGGGATCCGATGAACTTTGAGTTTATGATCAGATCTATCTTTTTATCCATGAAAGTTATTTGAGTCTTCTTTGATCTCTTATATGCATGATTACTTATAGCCTCATATTTCTTCTCTGATATTTGGGTTTTTTTGGCCAACTTGATCTATTTATCTTGCAATGGGAAGAGGTGCTTTGTAGTGGTTTCGATCTTACGATTCTTGATCCCAGTGACAGAAATGGAACTGACACGTATGTATCATTGCTACTAAGGATAAAACGATGGAGTCTATTTCTACATAAATAGATCTTGTCTACATCATGTCATCGTTCTTAGTGCATTACTCCGTTTCACCATGAACTTAATACACTAGATGCATGCTGGATACCGGTCGACGTGTGGAGTAATAGTAGTAGATGCAGGCAGGAGTCGGTGTACTAATCTTGGATGTGATGCCTATGTAATAATCATTGCCTGGATATCATCATGATTATTTGAAGTTCTATCAATTGCCCAACAATAATTTGTTCACCCACCATTTGCTATTTTTCTCGAGAGAAGCCACTAGTGAAACCTACGGCCCTCGGGTCTCTTCTCAATATATTTTGCCTTTGTGATCTATTTTCCTTTGCTTTTAATTTCAGATCTATTAAACTAAAAATACATAATTACCTTGCTGCAATTTATTTTGTTTGGCATTCGATCTATCAATATTTACAACTCTCTCACGTCTGTTTGCCTATCTCTGGCACCGTTGCCCGAAAGGGATTGGCAAGCCCTTTAACACGTCGGGTTGCGAGTATTTGTTATTTGTGTGCAGGTGCTATTTTACGTAGTGTTGCTTGGTTCTCCTACTGGTTCAATAACCTTGATCTCATCACTGAGGGAAATACCTACCGTTGTTGTGTTGCATAATCCCTTCCTCTTTGGGGAAAGACCGGCGTAGTTCTTGCAGACATCAAAAGGAATTTCCGGTGCCATTGCCGGGGAGGATCTTCAACATCTACCAGGTTCTTAATCACAAATCTCATCTCCTTGCAATTACATTATTTACCATTTGCCTATCGTTTTCCTCTCCCCCACTTCACAAAAACTTGTCGTTTTATTCGCTCTCTTTTTCGTTCTCCGTTTTCTCGTCAGATCTGTTTTTTGTGTGCGTTCTTTTTTGCGTAGTCATGATGCCTCAAATAAAATATTATGATGTTCCTTACCCCAATATTTTGCTAGAAATTGATAAAAGTACTAAGGAATATATGACTACACAATTTGAGCATAATAAGTATTTTGCTGAAGAACTTAAGGAACACTCTATGGTGTTGGATGCTATAACAAAACAACTTGATGATATTAGTAAAGAAGTTTGCAATCTCCAATCTAAGTATGCTTTTTCTGAAAGTTTGCTAGGAAAAATATCCGAGGCGGGAGCTACCCTAGTAAATCCAATGGATGCTAAACCAATCTCGCTAGAGGATAAAAGTGACGAAGATCTTAAAGTGACTGATGTTTCTTCTATTGATTCCTTGTTTAGTAAAGTTGAGATTGATGAAAAAGGGACTGGAGAAGAGTCAACTTTATCTAGAAGGCATCCCTATGATTCGGAGGGTGAAAATCTTGTTGAGAAAATTGATAAAAGCGGGTTTGAAGAGGTCAAAACTTTAACTAGTGATGTGCCCACTATTTTGGATTACAAAGACTTTAATTATGATAGTTGCTCTTTAATTGATTGTATGTCTTTGTTGCACTCCATGATAAATTCACACCATGCCTATGAGCAAAATAAAGCTTTTACTAAACATATTGTTGATGCTATGATGAAAGCTTTTGAAGAAAAGATGGAATTAGAAGTTTCAATTGCTAGAAAATTACAAGATGAGTGGGAACCGACTATCAAAGTCAAGATTAAAAATTATGAGTGTTTTGCTTTATGTGACTTGGGTGCTAGAACCCATCGATGAGACCGAACTGATTAGGGTTTGGCAGTGGCTGTATCAGATGAACTCGGTGGCGCCGGATAGATCAAATCGGTGGGGCCGAGTTTGACTTTTAGGTTTGGGACATATGTGGATATGAGAAAGTGGTTGAGGGCTTTGGAGCATATCACTAAGAACTTTGAGCAAGCAAGCCATTAAGCAATACCTCATCCCATTTTCATAGTATTGGCTTTCCTATGGACTCAATGTGATCTTGGATCACTAAGATGAAAATGTAGAGTCTTGAGCTTTTGCCAATATTTGTCCTTAGCATCTTGAAGGGGTTCCACATCCTCTTGTCCATGTCCATGCCACTCCAATGTTGAACTTATCTGAAATATACTAGGTAGAAGTATTAGTACAACAAGAGATATGTTGACATTAATTACCAAAATCACCCAGGGAGCACTTGTGCTTTCAGCTTCCTCCAGCCGGTTAGGCGTCACGTTCTGAGGGTCCAAGAGTCATTGTGGATCGCCAATGAACAAAGTTTGTGAAGGTTTGGAAGTCTACCTTGAAGACTTACCAGAGTGATTGGGCGAGGACTGGGTGTCCTTAGCTCAAGGGGAATAAGGTGAAGACGTGGTCTTCTGAGTTCAATCTCAGCCTCCCTAACCAGACGTACAGTTTTCACAGCAACGGGAAGTCTACCAAATCCTTGTCTTCACCGAGCTATTGGTTCTATCCCCCACCTTCTTTACATTTCAGTTTGTCTTCATGAAGTCATTGCTTGCTTGCCTTATCTAATTGACTTCATTGTGCAAAGACTATTACCTGTTTGGCTTCATTCTGTCTTCCATTCCGATCTGTACTATCTAGCTGCCATTAGTCTTCGTGCGTTCATTACTATGCTCATCTGACTATGGTTTGTCTAGTGTAGTTTATCTTCCGCTGCATATCATATATGTTCAATTTGATTGTTTGTCTTCAAAGACCTCGTGCTTTGAAGACTTTCATAAAAATCGCCTATTCACGCCCCTCTAGTCGATAACTTGCACTTTCAATTGGTACCAGAGCAAGATGCTCCCTTGTTCTGTGTGATTCGGTTTAAACACCTGGAGTTTTAGCTATGTTGATTGCAGGGATAATCAAGGTCTCCGCTGCGTGCCCCATCTTCGATGGCACTGATTACCCCTAGTGGAAGAATAAGATGTGCATTCATCTTGAAGCCATTGACATTGACCTCTGGTATGTCGTCAAGACAGGAATTCCCAAGGTCAGCGAAGGTGTCACCGTTGCTAATGTCAAGAGGTTCGCGCAACTGGACTCAACTACCAAGAACATCATATGTGGTCATCTGACCAAAGAACAGTATGGCCGTGTGAGTGCACTGGAAACTACAAAGCTAGTCTGGGACTGACTGTCCAAGGTCAATGAAGGCGTCTCAACCCAGAGAGACTTAAGGATTGATATTCTTCGCAACCTCTTCAATCACTTCAAGAGAAATGACAATGAGAATGTCCAGCTCACGTTCGACCGCCTCACTGATATCATGAATGAGCTTCGCGCACTTGGCACCGTTGAGATCACCAAGCATGAAATTGTGAATAAGCTATTGAGATCACTTGATAGCTCATTTCACACTTTGGCCCTGATGATACAAGAACGTCCTGACTTGAGAGAACTTGATCCGTCTGACATACTTGAGAGGCTCAACACACATGAGTTCCAACTATTTGAGAAGAGAGATATCTATGGCCCCAACTATGGCCGATCCCGCGCTTTGAAGGCAAAGACTGTTTCCTCATCTGAAGAAGAATCTGACTCTAGTTCTGATGATCCTGAAGACATTGGGAAAGAGCTAGCAATGCTTGTGAAGAAGTTCCAAAGATTCTCCGAGAAGAATCGCTTCGGAAAGTCTTCAAGGTCCAATTCCAAGAATGATGAGGCTTCATCTCGTGACTACAAGAAGAGAACATGCCATAAATGCAAGAAGCCAGGCCATTACATATCTGAGTGTCCTTAGTGGGACAAGGAATCTAAGAAGAAGAAGAAGAAGAGTAAGGAATATGATTCTGATGACAAGAAGAAGAAAAAATCTTCAAAGTCTTCATCTCACGAGAAGAGCTCAACTGGCAAGGCTCGTGCATTCATTGGAAAGGAGATGGATTCAGAGGAGGAGTCTGCTTCTGAGGAGGCGGAGGTGGAGTCTGAGGAGGAGTCTGATTCAGGCGTGGCAAGCCTGGCTCTAGCTTCGGCATCCATCGCAAAGTCCATCTTCAACACTGAAGACATTGGTCATGACTCCGACGCTCAAGCCAATGATGAGGACAACTCTGCTCCGACCTACTGCTATACGCTCCACTTTGTGGCAAATGGACGCTACGTCGCACAGGATATACACCGACTGGGTCGGCCCATTGTGGATGCCTATAGAGCAGCGCACTATAGAGGAATCGAACCCGAGCCTCTCAGTAATGAAGTGCCGCAATAGGCATGGGAGCTGATGATTAAGAGTGACTAATTCGAGCGCTAATTTCTAAGAACTAATCACAGTGTCAGAACTCACCACTTTCTGATTTTATTATAACAATTCTCGGAGATTGTAAACATTTTTAAAATGTGAGAAATGTTTGAAAGTTTGAACATTTTTTGAACAACGCGAACAGATTTTGCATTTCATTTTTTTAAAGAACATTTTTGATTTTTTTTACCAATTTTTGGAATCTCAACTTTTTTCCAATAGTGATTTTTTTTGAACAGGCGAACATTTATTTAACAATGCAAACAAATTTCAAAATGTCGAATCATTTTTAATGAACTAGAACAAATTTTGGAAAAGTGACCATTTCTTGAAGTTTTTAACAACTTTAAAATTCTGAAAAAAATTGGAAACCCCTGAAAAAATTTCAAAACCTGATTTTTTTAAAACATTCTCGAATGTTTGAATCTGTGATCAAATTTTGTAAAAAAGGAACATTTTTTGTAATTGAAAACAAACTGGAACCATGAACATTTTTGTAAAACTCCTGAACATATTTTGATTTTGTGAACAAATTTCAGAAAACGGGAACATTTTTTGAAAACATGATTTTTTAAAATCCTAAACATGTTTGAAACGTAAAACCTTTTTTCTAAATTTGTGAACAAAATTTAAAATAAAGAACATTTTCCAAATTCTGAATTCGAACTTTTTCATAAAGAAAAATAAATTAGAAAAATAAAAAGAATAGAATAGAAAAAGAATCAAAAAAGGAAAATAAAACTTGAAAAGGAAGAAAGAAGAAAAGACAAGAAACAGAAAACAAAGACAAGGAAAAGCCGAAAAACCAGTTGAAGGTTCCCAAAACCGGGATCCTCTGGCACGATAATCCTGCTTGAAGTGATCCGGCCCATATCATTCGCTCGCATGCGTTTCAACGACAGTTTGTAAGCGTCAAATAGGATATTCCTGCATGCACTGTTGCCCGGTTAAACCACACCCACAGTAAATTTTGTCCATTGTTTATCAGGCATGTATAGTATCTCACAACCAACTAGCCCGGGCAAGTGCCCAGGGCGGCCGGGCGCTGGCTCCCCCTGCATCCAACCGACTCCTCTGATAGATGCACCAGCCGCCAAGATTTGAACAACCAACAAATCAAGCATCACATGTTTGACATCACCTATCCTCACAGGCCCTTTGTTAATACCTGAGTTAAACGCCATGAAGGTACAGAAAGACTAAGGAGACATTGTTCCAACCCACAATTGCGGTTCCACCTCGCCGATGCCGTTAGGAAAACAAAAACCAAAATCAAACCATTACCCATAAGAAACAATGAATAAGACGCCCCCACTCCTTCGACCGCCGACATGACCGTTGGACGGTGGACAAGAGGGAAAACGAGATGGTGGTGTTCAAGCAGATCAGAGCAACTCCAACGCACCGACCCAAATGCACACGCAGTTTGTCCGCTTTTTGTCCGCCTGGGTCGGTCTTGGACGGGATTGTCCGCTTTTTAGTTTGGGTCGGTCGCGCTGCTCAACGGGTGGCCGACACATTTTTATCCGCGTCCACAAAAAAACAAATTCAAAAACATGCATCTGAAATTAACATAGTTAAACATTAACGGTCGGTCAACCGCCGACCAAAGTCCACCTAAACATTAATAAAAATTAAAAAACTTATCGTCATCGTTGCCATCCTTGTCGTCGTCACCGGTGAAGTTGAACAAGACTAGTGGCGGCCCATCCCATGGGAAGGTGTTTGAAAGAACATGCGGTGCCCCCATGTTTGGTTTTGGTAATTGATGACAATCTCTATGGACTAATGGTTGTCTTGAGTTATATTTGAAGGATTTGTCCATAGGCTTTTCTTGAAGTCCATGTGTTGGTTTCAAGGAGTTTATGAGTTGACCAAGGTGCTATTAAGGAATTATCCAAAGATTGGTCATGCGGGTGTTGAGCTTATTGCAAGCATGTCTTGAAGAAGAAGGTTGTGTGATCATTCATGTTTACCTTCAATACATCATCCAAATGAAGAGAGTTGCAAAGAATCAAGGTTGATCAAGACTAAGTCAATAGTGAATCAAGTTGATTAACTCACAAAGCGTAGAAGATGTACCGAGAGGGATCAAGTGATCCCATGGTATGGTAAGCATTGTCCATTGCACTTTGTGTACTAACCCATGGTCTATGTGAGAGTTCTATGTGGGGTTAGGTACGTATCCATGGGCTTGCATCAAGAGGAAGATATCATACAACCCATGGAAAGGATGACATCAAGTGGTGATCGTCATCAAGATTGCCGTGTGCAAGTTCAAGTGGAGCATCATGAAGAGATCAAGTGCTTGAATTTTTCCATCAATTTGTGGTGTCAATGGACTTGTGAAGATGAGCCGAAGAGTGGCTCACCCATAGTGGACTATGGGGGAGCAATCATCTAGTCTTCATCGAGCCAACGCAATCAAGAAAGGTGGTCTAACTTGAGGGAGTGAAGATCGTCATCATCTAGCTCAACTGGACCATGTGCAAGGCAAAGGTTTGCCCTTGATAGGTTTTCTATTTTACTGGTCTCATGGTAGTTGTGGGAGACCGGGTTATAGGATCGATTGCCGTACTATCAAGGGGGCTCTCGATGAGTTGCTTGATCGTATCGTTCGTAGAGAGCTCAAACCATTGCATCCTTGCATCATGTTTCTTGGTTCTTGTTTGATTCTCTTTGTTAGTCTTAGAGCTTATGGTCATCTTGATGACAAGCTTGAGTTCATCGAAAACGGAGTTTGCATGCCTCTTCTATGATGTTTTCGGTGTTGGAGGTTTTACCGGTCTTCTCCGAGGAAGGGTTCTCACCATTTTATTTTGGGCCTTTTCTCATTTTCTTATTATTGGTATTTCTTTCAAGATTGTGTTAGCCCTTGTCGCTAGCTTTCCAACAAACTTGGTTTCATCGAATTCGGAGTCCGTTTGCAAAAGTTGTGGCAGTTTTGGTGTTCTGAAAAGGCTGCAGCGGTACTACCGCGAATTGGAGCGGATGTAATTTTTTACTACCGCTCCAGAGCGTTACTACCGTGGCTCCTAGAGCGGTAGTACCGCTCCGGACCAAAAAACTCGTCCCAAGTCCTGCAGAGGTAGGTACGGAAGTATATTTTTTGTACCGCAAGCAGTAGTACCGCGATCCCTAGTGGTAGTACCGTGAGGACGAGCGGTAGTACCGCTCTGTGCGGGTTGTGAGCATAACGGTTGGATTTTCCCCCACCTATAAAAGGGGGTCTTCTTCCCCAGTGAACCTTATCCTTTGAGCTCGTGTTCTTCCCCCATTATTGACCTTCTTTGAGCTTGCTAACTCTCAATCCCTCCATGGATTCTTGCTAGTTTTTGAGGGAAAAGAGAGAGGAGATCTAGATCCACGTTTCCACCAATCACTTTCTCCTCTAAGTGAGGGGAACCCCTTGGATCTAGATCTTGGAGTTCTTCGTGTTCTTCTTTCGTTCTTCCTCTCATTTTCCTCCCTAGCATTAGTTGCTTCGGTGGGATTTGGGAGAGAAGGACTTGGGCACTCCGTGTGCCCTTGCCATTGCATTTGGTGCATCGGTTTGAGTTCTCCACGTGATACGTGGAAGTTACAAGTTGAGAAGCTTATTACTCTTGGGTGCTTGGTGCCCTTGAGCTTGTTCCTCTTGGGTGCTTGGGCGCCCTAGACGGTTGGTGGTGTTCGGAGCTCAATCATTGTGGTGTAAAGCTCCGGGCAAGCGTCGGAGTCTCCAATTAGGTTGTGGAGATCGCCCCGAGCAATTTGACGGGTTCCGGTGACCGCCCCCAAGGGTTGCCAAAGTGTACGGGTTCGGTGACCGCCCCCAAGGGTCGCCATTTGTACGGGTTCGGTGACCGCCCTCAAGGGTCCCTTTGTGGAATCACGGCATCTTGCATTGTGCGAGGGCGTGAGGAGATTACGGTGGCCCTAGTGGCTTCTTGGGGAGTATTGTGCCTCCACACCGCTCCAAACGGAGATTAGCATCCGCAAGGGTGTGAACTTCGGGATACATCGTCGTCTCCGCGTGCCTCGGTTATCTCTTACCCGAGCTCTTTACTTATGCACTTTACTTTGTGATAGCCATATTGTTTCTTGTCATATATCTTGCTATCACCTAAGTAGTTTTTCTTGCTTAGCATAAGTCGTTGGTGCACATAGGTGAGCCTAGTTGTTGTATACTTTGTGCTTGACAAATTAACCGCTAGGTTTATTCCGCATTTGCAAAAGCCTCAACCGTAATTATTTTAAAGCGCCTATTCACCACCATTCTAGGCGACATCCACGATCTTTCAATTGGTATCAGAGCCTCGTCTCTCTTTGTTGGGCTTAACCGCCTAGAGAGTAAAGATGTTGACTAGAGGATTAGGATTCTCTGACACTCTTAGTTTCGATGGCACAAATTTTGATGTTTGGGTAATTCGCATGCTTAATCTCTTTAGGGTCATAGACCCAAATTTAGAGCGAATTGTAGATATGGGTTTTTCTCCTCCAAAGGATCCCCAAAGATTATCTTTAGAGGATGAGAAAAACTCTTATCTCAATGCTCAAGCTTCTAATGTGCTTTTCGATGCTTTGAGCAATGTAGTTATATTTCAACTCATGCCATTCCGGGATGCTCATGAGTTGTGGACAAAGCTTCAAGATAAATATGGTGTGTACAAGTTTTGTAAGGATGATTGTTCTCCCTCCACCTCCGGCCGCGTTGTCTTCTCAACTTCTTCTACTTCACCTACAAGTGGTTTGCCACATGGTAATGACATGGTGAGTAGTGGTGTCCATTGCAATGATGATAGTGGGCTTATTGTTGATAATCCTTCATCACTTTCTTATTGCAGTGCTTCATCTTTGGACTTTAACACTTCTAGCACTCCAAATGTTTCACATGCTTGTGTTGATAGTCCTTGCATATCATGTAGAAATTGCTTGACTAAATCTCATGATGATATGCTTGCTATGTCTTGTTGCCATGATAAAAATGCATCTATTTCCTCGAATTGTTGTGCTAACAATGTAGAGGAAATCGAACACTCCATGGAACAAGATGTGGTGTTTAATGGTGCCTCAAGGGATCCTACATCATCATCTATAGCTTTTTGCCTTATGGCTAAGGCGTCAAAGGTATCTCCTACTTTGTACCCCAATATGTCTCTTGATGATGATGTTGATGCTAATGATGATGAGGATAATGATGAAGAGAATGATAATGTTGCCTCCTTAAAAACTAAGGGGGAAATGATTTTTAAAGCTCTTCATAAAAATAAAATTGCTCGTTCCAGCTTCATGGAAATAATGTCCATTGCCATTGATGGCAAGAAATACATTGAGGAGTTGGAATCTCATCTAGAGGAGCATGAGGCCACCATTGAGAAAATGGAAGCTCATGGGCGTGATTACGCAAATGAGATCGCGGAGCTATCTCAAGCTCTTGACATGAACAAACCACCTCCGAATCTCTTGAGGAGACTTTTGCTCTAGAATTATCTAGAGTGAGGGAATCTCATGATAGAGCTCTTGAGGTGGCCAATGATTTCAAAACTAAAAATGCTAAACTTGAGGTTTCTCATGCTAGACTCCTTGAGGATTTTGAGCACCTCGAAAATGGCTCAAGGGTCATCAAGGGTGAGCTCATCAAACTCACCGAGTCTCATGCCCAACTTGAAGCTTCTTATTTAAAAGAGCTTGCCAAGTTGTCCTCTCCTATTGTTGTAAATGATGATGCTTGTGCTACTAACTCTATTACTTGTGAAGCATCCATTTTGAAGGAGAATGTTGAGCTACGGGCTCAACTTGAGGTGCTATCTAGCAATTATGGGAAATTGGAAGAAAGTCATGAAAAGCTCTCAAGCTCTCATGATGATCTTCTAGTATCCCATAGTGTGCTAAAGATAGCTCATGAGTCCATGATTGCTAAGGTAACATCTAGTGAGCCTCATGTGGATACTAGCACTACTTCTAATCAAAATAGTATATTGCCATGTGCTAGTCCTTGTAATTCATCTATTCACAATGTTGGTACATCTTGTGATGAATTGCTTTCCTTGCCTTGTTGCTCTAACGATGAAGCTTACTTGTGTTGAGACTAACCATGTAGAGGAAATCAAAGAGCTCATGGCCCAAGTCACTTCTTTGAAGAAAGACTTGGAAAAGAGTCATCAAGGAAAATTCACACTCAACAATATCTTGAGTGTGCAAAAATCCCCCAATGACAAAGGTGGACTTGGATTCAACTCCAACAAGAAGAAGAAGTCCAAGATCAACAAGAAGAAGGGCCAAAAACAAGTCAAGAATTCGGCAAAGATTATTTGCTTCAAGTGCAAAATTGAAGGGCATCATGTTAGATCTTGCCCATTTAAGAATAAGGCCATTAGTGTCAAGCAACAAGGGAAGCGGCTACAAGTGCATTCTCATGCTCAACCTCAAGTTGAAGAAAGGCCTCTTCCCAAGAAGACTCAAGCTAATGCTTCTCAAGTTGAGAAATCAAGTGAGAAAAAAGTGAAGAGTAGACGTTGCTATCTATGTCGTGAGAAAGGTCACCTTGCTTCTTCATGCACTAGTGGTAACTTATCCAACCCAATTGTTATTGATGATGTCTATTCTCTTGGGAAGGATAAGGTTGGCAATGTGTTTGCCAAGTTTGTTGGTACTCAAAGTGGTTTGAAGCAAAGAACCATTTGGGTAGCCAAGCCTATTGTGACTAACCTCTTAGGACCCAACTTGGTTGGGGACCAACAAGCTCAAACTTGGTCAATAGGTGTTGTTGGAGGGCATTGGAGACTTGGCTACATTATGAAGAATTAAGGGGACTTCATCACTCATATTGTCTCAAGCCAAGTCTATTGAATCGTCAAGTTTATAACTTATATCCAATGTGCCTCCGTGCGGTAACTTGTACTTAAATTGTTTACATTGAAAGTTACTTGCCCCTTTGCATGTTTTGGTTTGGTTCCTTGCATGTGTTTGTATATGATGTGTCTCCAAATTGCCTTTGTGTATGTTAGTTTGCACATCATGTACTTGTGTGTCGTTTGTTGAGCCTTAGTGCATCTTGTTTATTTCTCAGTTGGCTCTTGTGAGAGATTAATGGAATATCTATTATGGGGGAGTGGTGTGCTTTGTGCACCTCACAATCCTATAAATGTGTGCACATGAGTAATACCATCTAGTATTGATATTTCAAGATTATCTAGTCGCTAGGTGGTATATCTCTCACGAGAAATTCAAATTCTAAAAATTCCAGTGATTATCTCGTGTTGGATCCTCTTATTGCCTCTTGTTAAGTTTTCTTCATTGGTATCACATTATGGGGCAGTAATATGCTATGTATATTACTAGCCTAGAAAATGTGTACATTTGAGATGTTGTCACCTAGTGTTGATATTGTAGATTATCTTGTTCCTAGGTGGCATGTTAGCTCTACAAGTTGCAATTTGCTTGTGTGTGGTGTGAAGATGATGTTGGATATCCTTACTATCTACCACCGGGAATTCTTTCCATCTACTTCTTGTCTTTTGACAATTGGTAGTCATTTATGTGTGGTAGAATTTAATTGATCATCTTTACATTGGCTTTTGTTTTTATTTGCCTTTTCTCTAGCCAAGGTTTGTGTCAACTCCCGTTGTCTTCCATACCACTTGTGGATCTTGTTAATTTCTTGTTCTTGTCTAGTGTTTTCTAGATATAGTGATAGTGGTGATCCCACCTTGTGCATTTGGTATTCAAAGCAAATTCTCTATAGTGCACAAATCATGGGGGAGCTATCCTATTTTCTTTAGAACACTCTTCTTGTGATCCTTATCAAGTGTGTGTTGGTGGAAGGAAAGCCGTTTTCTTTTGGTACCTTGTGCCATCATGAAACTTTGTTGAGAGCTTGGTTTGTTTGGAACCATCCTCTCATTGGGAGTTTGACATCTTTATTTTAGTGTGTATCGATGGATATCTCATTCCTTGATGTATCTTTAATGATATCTTCCGAGTGATGATTTCTCCATTTGGTATCCTTTTCGCTTGGCATTTCTTTGTCTTTTCGTTTCGGTTCTTGAAAGTTTTGAGCATGCATGTTTACTTCATGTATTTTATTTGGCATGCTTTCTTTCTTTGACCCAATATATAGGGGAAACTCCACCAAGTCTCAAATTGGATGAGATGTGCATGATATTTATTTTCATATCTATATGCACATATTTATGTGTAGTTGTTCCTATGTATTGGTGTTTCTAATTATGTGGTCCCAATGAGTCTGGGTACCGTTTAGTTTGTGTTGTTCTTCTAGGAACATTTGGAGATACATTGGATGCTCGGCTCACTCACAAGGAAGGTGTTGTCACCATGTGCATATTGGAGTCAAGCTAGGATGATCAATGAACTACTATCTACCTTCAATTGGTATCTACTACATCCTTCCAATGATATCTCGGTAACAAGTATCTATCCATGCTTTCCTCTCTTGCTTTCAACCTTGTGTAGGTTGCATCTTGGCATGATATTCATTTCATATCTTGTGATACTTGTTTCCTTTCTCAGAGCATCCCAACGATGATCTCTTGTTGCTAGTTGTGATGTCTTTGATGGATGTGTGATTGGAATTCATTTATATACAATAAGACCATATCTAGCCAAGTGCTATGCTTTCAAGCAAATATCTTATTGGTATATTTATGACTTCCTTGTGGATATCTTGTTCCTTCGTGTTGTAACTATTTCGGGTGTACATCCTTCTTTGTAGATATATATATCATCATAATTTCGTCTACATAGAACCTTATACACTTGAGAGAAATTACATCTCTAGTTGATATCCTTTCTTTCACGTCCACCTTGTCTTTCTTATGTTATTTCTTTGGTGGCTCCGTGAAAGCTTTTGCCTTGAGTGTGTGTCCTCTATCGTTGCATCTTGATGCACTCTTGTGTGGTGAAGATTATTTTCCTCATGCTTATCTTTACGAGGCTTTTGCCATGTTAATTGGCATCCCTCGTCTTGATGAGGCTTTCATCTTCTATCTTCACCATAGGTCGTCACAAGCATAAGTTCTTTATATGCTTATTAGTAAGCTTGTGAACCCATTTGCTAGTTGTGTGTGGGAATGATAGGCCTTGCACCGTGTGCCTCATTCTTTCAAGACTATGTTGATGCTTAATGCTCATCCTAATTTTAGTCTTCTCAAGTGCTTCGCCATGACTCACACACATCATTTTGGTTGAGCCTATTCTTAAGTTGCCTCTTTTACATGTTGCTCAACCATGTGCTTGTTGCAAGTGCTAGGCTTTGTTTCCCATATGCTCACTTGCACTGGATGTGAGTTTCTATTGATTCTGGGGGAGCTATGATCCTATTTTGTGCACTTTGTATTCAAATACAAAAATTCTTATGTGTGCACAAATCATGGGGATCTTCTCTAGTTTCTTTAGAACACTCCTTTGCGCTTATCATAATATCTTTATTCTTGTGGCATGTAGGATCATTAGTCTAGTTGGTTCAATTGATATCCGTTGATTGCTTGCTTCAGTTGGTATCTTCTGATTGCTTGTGTCTCTCTTTGTTATGTCTTTGTGTCATATCTTTTTGTTGCAATCTTTGGGCCTCAATATAGTTTGTCTTTCTCCAAGTATTGGCAGTTGGATATGTGTATTGCATTCCACTCTCTTGTTGAGAAATACACAATTTATGGAGGAACACCTTTTATTTTGGCCTTCTTAGCTTTTCACCCATTTTGGCAATCGATGCCAATGGGGGAGGAGTTTCAGAGAGTTTTGTGGAGAAGTCTTCTGAGTTTTCTCCTTGCTTTGGTTTTGGTTCCTAAGCATTTGCATCTCATTCTCATGCATCATTGGTTGTTGCATTGCATGGTGATGCATAATTCCTTGTATAAACTCTCTTGAAAGTGATTGTCATCAATTACCAAAATGGGGGAGATTGAAAGAACATGCGGTGCCCCCATGTTTGGTTTTGGTAATTGATGACAATCTCTATGGACTAATGGTTGTCTTGAGTTATATTTGAAGGATTTGTCCATAGGCTTTTCTTGAAGTCCATGTGTTGGTTTCAAGGAGTTTATGAGTTGACCAAGGTGCTATTAAGGAATTATCCAAAGATTGGTCATGCGGGTGTTGAGCTTATTGCAAGCATGTCTTGAAGAAGAAGGTTGTGTGATCATTCATGTTTACCTTCAATACATCATCCAAATGAAGAGAGTTGCAAAGATTCAAGGTTGATCAAGACTAAGTCAATAGTGAATCAAGTTGATTAACTCACAAAGCGTAGAAGATGTACCGAGAGGGATCAAGTGATCCCATGGTATGGTAAGCATTGTCCATTGCACTTTGTGTACTAACCCATGGTCTATGTGAGAGTTCTATGTGGGGTTAGGTACGTATCCATGGGCTTGCATCAAGAGGAAGATATCATACAACCCATGGAAAGGATGACATCAAGTGGTGATCGTCATCAAGATTGCCGTGTGCAAGTTCAAGTGGAGCATCATGAAGAGATCAAGTGCTTGAATCTTGCCATCAATTTGTGGTGTCAATGGACTTGTGAAGATGAGCCGAAGAGTGGCTCACCCATAGTGGACTATGGGGGAGCAATCATCTAGTCTTCATCGAGCCAACGCAATCAAGAAAGGTGGTCCAACTTGAGGGAGTGAAGATCGTCATCATCTAGCTCAACTGGACCATGTGCAAGGCAAAGGTTTGCCCTTGATAGGTTTTCTATTTTACCGGTCTCATGGTAGTTGTGGGAGACCGGGTTATAGGATCGATTGCCGTACTATCAAGGGGGCTCTCGATGAGTTGCTTGATCGTATCGTTCGTAGAGAGCTCAAACCATTGCATCCTTGCATCATGTTTCTTGGTTCTTGTTTGATTCTCTTTGTTAGTCTTAGAGCTTATGGTCATCTTGATGACAAGCTTGAGTTCATCGAAAACGGAGTTTGCATGCGTCTTCTATGATGTTTTCGGTGTTGGAGGTTTTACCGGTCTTCTCCGAGGAAGGGTTCTCACCATTTTCTTTTGGGCCTTTTCTCATTTCCTTATCATTGGTATTTCTTTCAAGATTGTGTTAGCCCTTGTCGCTAGCTTTCCAACAAACTTGGTTTTATCGAATTCGGAGTCCGTTTGCAAAAGTTGTGGTAGTTTTGGTGTTCTGAAAAGGCTGCAGCGGTACTACCGCGAATTGGAGCGGATGTAATTTTTTACTACCGCTCTAGAGCGGTACTACCGCGGCTCCTAGAGCGGTAGTACCGCTCCAGACCAAAAAACTCGTCCCAAGTCCTATAGAGGTAGGTACGGAAGTATATTTTTTGTACCGCAAGCAGTAGTACCGCGATCCCTAGTGGTAGTACCGTGAGGACGAGCGGTAGTACCGCTCTGTGCGGGTTGTGAGCATAACGGTTGGATTTTCCCCCACCTATAAAAGGGGGTCTTCTTCCCCATTGAACCTTATCCTTTGAGCTCGTGTTCTTCCCCCATTGTTGACCTTCTTTGAGCTTGCTAACTCTCAATCCCTCCATGGATTCTTGCTAGTTTTTGAGGGAAAAGAAAGAGGAGATCTAGATCCACGTTTCCACCAATCACTTTCTCCTCTAAGTGAGGGGAACCCCTTGGATCTAGATCTTGGAGTTCTTCGTGTTCTTCTTTCGTTCTTCCTCTCATTTTCCTCCCTAGCATTAGTTGCTTCGGTGGGATTTGGGAGAGAAGGACTTGGGCACTCTGTGTGCCCTTGCCATTGCATTTGGTGCATCGGTTTGAGTTCTCCACGTGATACGTGGAAGTTACAAGTTGAGAAGCTTATTACTCTTGGGTGCTTGGTGCCCTTGAGCTTGTTCCTCTTGGGTGCTTGGGCGCCCTAGACGGTTGGTGGTGTTTAGAGCTCAATCATTGTGGTGTAAAGCTCCGGGCAAGCGTCGGGGTCTCCAATTAGGTTGTGGAGATCGCCCCGAGTAATTTGACGGGTTCTGGTGACCGCCCCCAAGGGTTGCCAAAGTGTACGGGTTCGGTGACCGCCCCCAAGGGTCGCCATTTGTACGGGTTCGGTGACCGCCCTCAAGGGTCCCTTAGTGGAATCACGGCATCTTGCATTGTGCGAGGGCGTGAGGAGATTACGGTGGCCCTAGTGGCTTCTTGGGGAGTATTGTGCCTCCACACCGCTCCAAACGGAGATTAGCATCCGCAAGAGTGTGAACTTCGGGATACATCGTTGTCTCCGCGTGCCTCGATTATCTCTTACCCGAGCTCTTTACTTATGCAGTTTACTTTGTGATAGCCATATTGTTTCTTGTCATATATCTTGCTATCACCTAAGTAGTTTTTCTTGCTTAGCATAAGTCGTTGGTGCACATAGGTGAGCCTAGTTGTTGTAGGTTTTGTGCTTGACAAATTAACCGCTAGGTTTATTCCGCATTTGCAAAATCCTCAACCGTAATTATTTTAAAGCGCCTATTAACCCCCCCCCCTCTAGGCGACATCCACGATCTTTCAGTGTTCTCCCACGCCGCTAGTGCAGCAGCCCATGACGTCATTGTTGCGCAGCGAGCACGCTCCTCCTCCTGCTCGCGGCACTCCTTCTCCTCCTCTTGTGCCCAATGGACGCGGGCGTGACACTCCTCCTCCTTGTGCTCGGCTTGCATCTAGTGCTCGATGTCGGCCCGCTCCTCCGCGACCCAATGTCGCCTCCATCGCTCCAGGTAGGTTGTTTCCTCTTCCAGCGGCGATTCCATGTAGACGATAGGTGCGCTCACCCACTCGCGGACAATGCCGGCCCACCCGTACGTCTCCGACTCGGGCCAAGCGGGCGCCGTGAGAGTGCCCTGGGGCGTGGTGC